>NC_083473.1:19375971-19520971 GCF_030014155.1 Tachysurus vachellii
GTCAGAAACAAGGAATAAAACTTCAGTAGTTTATTGAAGGAAATCCGCCCTGGCTGTGTTGAAGTTTGTTAAGAGTATAAAAGAACAAACAGAATCTCTCACATCCCTGAAAGCTTGGCACTAGAGAGGCATATTTACATTCAGGAGCAGGGAAGATTCATAGACGAAACACACATTTCCATTTTAACCAAAATACATCTCTAAGTAATTTTTTTTAATGTTCATGTAAATACATCATCCAGTTGATCAGGTGAGTGTGAGGTTTAGCAGCGGTGTTCAGGTTAAAGAGGAAATTTCAGCCACCAATATTTAACATTGAAAATGTCATAAAAAGTCAGAAATTGTTGACTAAAAGATCCCAATGTTTAAGTTTCATCCATTTCTAAGACTCAGATTAAACACAGACTCTGGTCCTTTTGCTCTGTTGAATCAGTGATCCCCAACACAGAGGCTTTGGTTAGACAGGATTTCTAATGACCTTCAACTAAATATTAAACATGGCCTTGGGCTTGTAGGTGGAATTGTTTAACAGTGAACTGAGATCAAATTTTAACCCACTGTCTGGATGAGAAACTTGTAGGTAAATCATTACCTCTGATTTGCCCCATTTTCTCACACAGTCACTCGGACACGTCTTGGGTTACAACTGCAGCCAAACATCACAGAGTTAACTGATTTACTCTCACAAAAAAGGAGCAAAAGCAGTTAACAACACTGTATACATTAGACCAAATAAAAATAAGGAAAAAAAACAGTAAAGTAAATGCATTACGCTGTAGAGTCTGAGGTTCTAAATTTAGGTTTCATGATCCAGTCATTTATTTTGTCACCCACACACACATGCACATCTCTCACACACAACTCAGAGTCTGTCTTTCTCTTTCTTCCTCTCTCTCTCTCTCTCTCACACACATACACACACACCTGTCTCACTTTCTCTCTCTCACACACGTCTATCTCTGTGTCTCTGTCTCTCTCTCTCTGTGAGTCTCTCTCTCTCTGTCTCTCTCTCTGTCTCTCTCTCTGTGTGTGTGTCTCTCTCTCTGTGTGTGTGTCTCTCTCTCTCTCTGTGTCTCTCTCTCGCTGTGTGTGTGTGTGTCTCTCTCTCGCTGTGTGTGTGTGTGTCTCTCTCTCGCTGTGTGTGTGTGTGTCTCTCTCTCGCTGTGTGTGTGTGTGTCTCTCTCTCGCTGTGTGTGTGTGTGTCTCTCTCTCGCTGTGTGTGTGTGTGTCTCTCTCTCGCTGTGTGTGTGTGTGTCTCTCTCTCGCTGTGTGTGTGTGTGTCTCTCTCTCGCTGTGTGTGTGTGTCTCTCTCGCGCTGTGTGTGTGTGTCTCTCTCTCTCGCTGTGTGTGTGTGTCTCTCTCGCGCTGTGTGTGTCTCTCTCTCTCGCTGTGTGTGTCTCCCTCTCTCGCTGTGTGTGTCTCCCTCTCTCGCTGTGTGTGTCTCCCTCTCTCGCTGTGTGTGACACACACACACACACACACACACACACACACACACACACACACACACACACACACACACACACACACACACACACACACACACACACACACACACACACACACACACACACACACACACACACACACACACACACACACACACACACACACACACACACACACACACACACACACACGGTCTGAGAGGTTGAGTGGAGAGCAGCTTTTGTTCTGGTATTTAAATTAAATTCAGGTCTACTGTTAAGAGTTGTGTTTTTAATCCTGGTCATGATCATGAAAATAAAACCAAGGTAAAAAAAAAAAAAGATTTCAGCATAATTGTTAATACATCCGTTTCCACTTAAAAACCTTGACAGTAAATGTTCAGTTCCTCAGAATATTTACAAAAACACTGGCCTGATGTTTATATACTGAATTGTAGAACTTCTATTTACATGCAGTTGCTTTAAAGAATTAAATCAGATAATTTTTGTTACTGTGGTGGATTTTTAGCATCTCACTAAACGGTGGTCATAAAAAGCCATCGTTACCGGTCAGCCTCATAGTGCTAGTGCAAATCTAATAGAGCTTAATGCCCGCTCCAGACTAGCATTAAAGGGACGCTGATTAAAGGGATGTCTTGAGGAGGTTTCTGCAGCAATACAAGACTAATCAACAGATTTAAAACAGAGAGTAAACAAAAACGTACTCAATATGACCCTTTTCCATTTGACTCCCATTTAAAGGTGCAGCGTGTAAAGTTTAGAAGTGTTTCTAGAACTCTAATACTCCTAAAGTAGCAAAGATACGTTAGAAAAACTGCGAGTCACTACATTGCACTGCAAGAGAGGCTTGATCTTCATTTCAGGCTCCCATTTTTGTTTTTCCGGGCCAGAACTGCATGACTCGCAGCCAGACCTTAACATCTGTTCATTTTTCTTAAACTCCGAAGGCATTTTAACAAAACGGTGCTGAAGGAAGAGAGAAAAGTTAAGAAATATGTTTGTTTACATTTTTCGTCACAGACAGCATAGGGCATTTAAGAAAAAGAAAAAGAAAAGAAAAGGAAAAAAAAAAAAAAAAAAAAAAAAAAAAAAAGGGACAGCAGGCACCAGTTCCAAAGAACAGTTTCATTATCCCCAGTATATGCAGGGGGCATCTGGGTAGTTGAGGTAATTCAGTCTGCAAAGCTGACAGACGCAGAGCACGAGTCGTAGCCGTGGCAATAGACATAATTAAAGCAGGTGAGAGAAAAATCCTAAAAGAAACAACAAACTGCATGGTAAAAAAAAAAAAAAAAAAAAAAAAAGTCCTTTTTAAGGCATTTGTAACAAAGTCCTTGCACCAAAAGCAGTTTTTAAAAATCAGCCGATCCAGGGATCCAGGGAGATTACAGCCTGGAGGGAATGCATGTGTGGGGGAAAAAAGAAAGAAAGAAAGAAAAAAAAAAACAAGAGTGAGTGAGTGGGCAGTCCTATCTGCATGCAGCAGCGCGGGTTGTGTTGTCGTTGGGAGGTGGAGGAGGCAGTAGTATGTTGCCATTGTTGGTGGTGGAGCAGCTGAGCTGAAGGTGCCTCAGATATTCTGCATGAACAGGTTTGTGGTTCTGCAGGATCTTTATCGCCTCCTCCACCGGGAACCACTCTCGCTTTCGACCTGCAGAGGGAGACACGGCACAATTAAATACAAATCTCCAGTTGTATCACCAAACTGAAGAAAAGACACCTCCTGAGCTCTTGAGTTCTGCAAGTGACTTCAAATGAAAATGACCACTCACTGAGTTAATAGTAAAAACAGCAGCATTACTTCACTTTTCACTACACTTCTTTTGAAAAGCATGTGAACAATAGTACTCGGTCTGCGTATTTTCATTTACGGAACATCAGCCGCCTTAGTCCATTTCTCACCCCAAATTCCGCAGCTGTTCTTGTACATGCTCTAGTTACCTCGCGCATTGATTTCGCGCATTGAGAATTCAGCTGCCCGTATAATTACTAGAACCTCCTCCATTGAGCAGATCACTCCAGTTCTCTACCACCTTCACTGGCTTCCTGTTAGATATCGAGTAGACTATAAGATTTTACTTCTCACGTTTAAAGCTCTTCATAATTGTGCACCAAAATATCTCTCTGACTTGCTTCATATTTACATCCCGAAGCGTACTCTCAGATCTTCTTCATCTGTTTCCCTTGTTGTACCTTGTCGTTTAGCCACTATGGGGTTTAGGGCATTTAGTTGTGCTGCTCCTAATCTCTGGAATTCCCTTCCACATCCTATACGAGAAAGTGACTGTCTGACTACTTTTAAAATCATGTCTTAAAACTCACTTGTTTAAATTAACTTTCTCTGATTCATTTTAAACTATTTAGTTTCTATAATTGTTTGTTGTATTGATTTTATCATCACCACTCAACTGTACGGTGTCCTTAAGTGCCCTGAAAGGCACCTTTAAATAAAATGTATTATTATTATTATTATTATTATTATTGCAATATTAGATTTAGATCCTTCAGCATACTAGCTGCATCCCAAATGATTTGATACACAAGTTTTTTTGTTTTTTTTCCCCCTAACTGGAAGTACAAGCTATTTCCCAGTCGAAAAAGGCGAATTTCAAAATAAATCTGTTACACCAGAAGCTGTTCTCAATTGATAGGATGTCGTTTTATGTCAAATCATATATTAGTGTCTTCTCTCAGGTATGAAAATTCACTGGAGCAAACATTCATTCATTCATTCATCTTCTACCGCTTATCCGAACTACCTCGGGTCACGGGGAGCCTGTGCCTATCTCAGGCGTCATTGGGCATCAAGGCAGGATACACCCTGGACGGAGTGCCAACCCATCGCAGGGCACTGGAGCAAACAATTATTTTAAAATCGAGTGGTGTTCAAATCGATTATAAAGTAAGGACTGTTTGTGGTATTGTTTATGTGATTGTTTACAACTTTAGATTGATTTTATTTCTTCTTTAAATCTAATTCAGAAGAAGACACACGTAAAGACTTTCTCTGAGAATTGTACTCAGGTTCACACACACGAATGGAAGAAGGATTTGGCTGAATGCGTATTGTGAGGTCACACGACGGCATTTTAAGTAACGCAGAATTCTTTTTTTTTTTGCATTCCTGAAATCTTATAACCCCAACTACAAGTCTGTTGTGTAAACATACCGATATTGACCGAGTCTTCCCATGCTTCCAGAGTCTCAGTCACGGTCAGGACATACACGTAGGTGCGATGCTTCCTGTCCTGATTATGCTGCAAAAAACCATGACATCGTTTCAGAAATCCAGAACTACTCCTTCTTATTATCTAAATCATCATCACGTATATTAACCAAACATCATATGTTCTAATATGGGAAAAGAAAGAAATAAAAAGTCAGAACTTTTAGAGTAAACTTCACACACCACCAGCAGAGCAGAGACTCACCTCAAACACACCTAGGAGTCGACCCAGTTTCCCCTTCACTCCAGCCTAGAACGACAACATGTATTCAGTTCAGAGCTTTAGGAAAACACCACCGCACTACGGCTAAATCTGAGACACAGCACTAAAATGTCTCAATCGCGATAAACATACAAATTCAAATTTATTTGGTCACATACAGTCATAAGATAAAATAAGACAGAACTCTATTGATCCTGAAGGAAATTCATTGCAACCGCTTCAGATTACAAGACAAAAATAGAAACAAAATATTCTATATATAAATATATTCTATATTTATTATAATACATAAAAAGTACAAAAAGTATATATTTATTTTAATATATAAAAGTACAAAAAGGTGCTAGGACATTTAGAACATACCGCACATGAGATATTGCACATGGTATTATATTAAATGTACATATTGTAATTACTGTGATTGTAATTTTTTATTGAATATATATTTGTATATATTGTAATTACATGTAGTGAAATGCTTTTTACGACTGTCTACAATATATAAATAATGAGAGAATAAAAATAAAATAAAGGAATAAAAATAAGGCACAATTTAAGAACAAATTGATATCAAAAACAGAGGTAGTAACTGAATACGTTAGCATATTATCATATTAGGACTCGGCGTGAATTATTTGTACAATTCCACCTGAATTCCTGACTAGCGCTAATCCTCATGCCAGGCTGTGAAAGGCAAGGGAAAAAAAATAGGTATTAACTTTACATCCATCGGCATAGACTTTTTCTTATAACAGATTGTAAATTCTTATTGTTTTCTGGAGATTTTTTATAAACGATTTAACTATTAATATTGTATATATTTTCTGAATTTTTATAGTTAGCTATTTTTTTATATCAAGTCTTTAAACATATCTCTATAACATCTATAGAATTTCAAGTCACCATGCCTCAATATTATCTTTTCCTTTAGCTGCCTTCCCTTTGCTGCTGTAACTTGTATAAAGGATGAATAAAGGAAGAGCTGATATCATCTGTTCACTTGTTAAATCCATAACACTCACAGCTTTTAAGGAGAAAAATACCACCAAAGAAGAAAAAAAAAAGTGGAGGCAGTAAGGAAGTCGAGGTCGGTAATGAGAGTGGAATGCATCACTCTGTGTAGTTTACTTTTATTTAGCAGACTTTAACAAGCTACTAATCCAGAATGCGTTTAGTACTTTTCGTAGCTGATTAACGAATTAATGAATCGATATCGACCCACCCACCTCTTCATAAACCTCCCTCACTGCTGCGCCACACGGCTCTTCCTCCGGCTCCATTCCTCCCCCCGGGACGATCCACTGATCCGGATGACGACTGCTGCTCACCAGCAACACCTGTTATTAACGAAAGCTTGACGTCAAGTCACATGGAGATGCAAAAGGACAAGATTCTGTGAATCGGAATTTTGATTAGGTATTTCTAACTTTGTCGAAGGTTAAGTGGGGACTTCTTGTGCCTGTGCCTTCATCCTACTACTACTCCGATCATCATTTTTATTAAGGCACCGTATTAAACATCAGTCACATCACAAGTCATTCATTCACAGTGTGTGCTTTTAAACCCATTCTTTCCCTCCCTCTGGCTAGTCTGTTAGCTATTACAACAATCTGAATTTCCACTTATCTGAAGCCAGCATACCCAGAATTTTCCCACTTTTCACACCATGCTGCACAGCTATTATTTAAAACACAACATTTGTCATTTTCCTTGAAGCACCCCAGAGCTCTCAGTAGTGATGTTTACTGTATACAAGCATGTTCCACCCTCTTTTAAAGAGAAATCATGTTATCTGCACAGAACTGAACAGAAACAAGACAAATCACTGTGTGATGTTAAGACACGTGTACCTGAAACAAAAAAACAGAAGGTGCACTTGGATCTCCACTCACACACTTCCCTGATTGGCTTATCCACAGGTTGCTCAGAAGGCATCAGATGATGTTCACTGTAATGGGATTGTGTGATTGATGATTTAGCCACACAAGCCCTTAGACACACTTATGCATATGTGCTGCTTGCAAGGTCAGGTCACAAGCTGCCACCTGCCTTATTTTCCAGTCTGTTCCACCCAGGCGTAGGGCCATTTTTACGGTTCAGCTAATAGCTAGCAGAGTGCAACAGAAGATGACCAACCTGACAGACTGTTCCCAGTTCACGAATTGTAATGATAAACAAAATTCAAATATTCTTAAAACTCAATACCATACAATACATTTTAGGAGAAAACTGGGTAGTGAAAACAGGCATATTTTTTTCCCTCAGTCTTCTCAGTCATTTCTGATCTGTGTTGGCTAAACTAGCCTCGTTCACGTTTTGCTGCTAGCTATTGGGGTGAAAGGATGGTGCGCAGCACTCCGTAGCTTGCACCCGTTTCTGAACCTGCTTTCCCCACTTTCTGAACAGACACACTGTACTGGTTTGCCTCACACCTTCAGGTTCAGTGGTTCAATTCCCATCTCTGCTGTGTGTGTATTGAGGAGGAAACCAGAGAACCGAAAGGAAACCCCTGAAACACAGGAAGACCATGCAAAAGCCATACAAATACATGCATTGTAGTCTGACTGGCATCTATAAACTGTCTGTATATACGTATATTCTGCCGCTATGGCATTTAGAGATCATCTCAGAAACAGAGGTGAATTGCCATAGCGCCAGAAATGATTTAATTTGTCTGTATGACATTTCTGCGCTGTCAGATACATTTATATCATACAGATGTTAGCGAATCTCTAATATGATCGGTCACAAACGCAATCCCTACACGATATAGTCTTAAATATCTACACAGAGACAAAGTGAAGGCTTATAATAGACCATATTTTAAAAGCGCTATTTTTTTTTTTTTCATTGGACAACCAGTGTTTAAAAGAATGGGTCATACCTAGTAACAGGTTTAGCCCCGTCTCCTCTACTGAATAGAAATATATAATCTGCATCTTATGTCAATTTGCCTACTTTATTATACAGTCTGTTAATTTATTTATTTTTTGCCACAAACGACTCATTTCAATATTAATCCTAATTCACCTGTCTACAGTAATATTTAGAATAAACCTTATTAATGGTGGATTGTGATTTCTACCACAGGAGCAAAAGATAAATAAATAAAAATAATCACAAAAAATAAACATTTTAGCAGTCAGAGATAACTGCTAAATATTGTGATTATTTTAGATTAAAGGGAAGCTTTCATTTGTATTTGTATGATTTGTATGGTGATGTTTTAACCTGCACAGAAGCGTTAAGTGAACTGTCAAACTGTTTGTTATTTTTCACCACACGCTTACTTTACACTCATCGGCCACTTTATTAGGAACATACTGTACCCATACCGTGGGTATGGGTACAGTAAATATTCTTTGCAGCCGTATCTCAAAAACCTCACATCAGAATTTAGAAATGCTTTTATCTCTGGCATGGTTGATGGTGCCAGATGAGCTGATTTGAGTATTTCAGAAACTGCTGACCTCCTGACAGATTCTAGAGTGAATACAGAATGGTACAAAAACAAACATTGCGTGAGTGAAAGCTCTGTAGGAGAGATCAGAGGAGATCCATGTTCATGCAGCTTCATCTTCTTAGCTGACAGTTGAATGGAACCTGATGTAATCTGCTGCTGTTGTAGTTTATCCACCTTGAGGTTCACTGTGTTGTGTAGGTTTGAGATGCTTGTCTGTCACTCACTGAATGTTTTTTGTTTTTCTTACCAGTCTGTGTACCAACTCTAGAGTGTGTTGTGAGTGAAAATTCCAGGAAATCAGCAGTTTCTGAAACCAACATCCATGCGATAGTCAAAGTCACAGAGATCAGACTTTTTCCTTCTGATGTTTGTTATGAACATTAACTGAAGCTCTTAACCTCCATCCATGAGATTTTATGAACTACAATGCTGCGACATGATTGGCTTTCTAGATATCCCCAGAAGTGTTCCTAATAAAATGAACATATGAATATTCTACTTGTTTGAAAGCCCACTTTATCCTATAATTTGTGTTCAGAATACAGAGTAAGCCTGTATCTAAACTGATGGACTTTATCTTTTAGTCAAATCATTCGGCATTTATTTTGTTCTCCAACCAAACTGCTGATGCTAATGTCAACATACTTTGTTTTTTTCTACCCAGATTCTCTCAGATTATTCATGTCACTGTCAATCACTTATATGTAAAAGTACTCTGATATACAGGGAGAATATGAACTACCTATTAGTAGTGAAATAAATCATTAAAAATCACACCATCTGTGGCTGATCTGCAATAAGCATTACACTGTAGAGCTGTACCAGTGTGTAATAGGCTTGGAGCGTGCTGTAAGGGTTAAGCAATCTGTAATCGTTCGGATATTTAGCTCCTTTGTGCGCTCGTCAGGTTTTAACTGCTGTCAGTGCTGTCACCAAACCCTCACCCCCTGCGCTTTCTCCTTTCACTCAAACAAAGTGCAGCTCGTGTTGGCCTTCTCTGGTTCTACGCTACAGCTCAGCTCACTACACAATCTCTCACACACAGATTCCGGGTCAGGGTTGAAATTAAGCTCAGAACAATCAAGAGACAAAAAGAGAGTTGGCTTCAGGTCTGTTTCCAACAGAGACAGTAACCTGAGAATTCATGAGTAATTAGAAGCCCTCGCTCCTATGTTAGTGCTTAGCAGAGTGATTCAGCAACAAGCACAACCCAGATCTGAGCTGATACACACACCGACACACACGCCAGCCCTGATGAGTCACCACTGATCCCACTGCACTTCGTCCACGGGGATTCTTCCGATCAATAATATCAGAAGAAACATGGCTCAAGCTCAGACAGCAAGGCTCACTTAGGATGATGAGAAATCATCACGGGGCATCCTTTAAATTCATTTGACACTGATAAAAAAAGGACCTGATGCCATTTGGACCCGATTCAGGCAAAACTACTCTGTTCATACATTTTCTGTAGCATCCATTCTATAAAGGTTCACATGGAGCCTGGAGTCTATCCCTGGGGAGTCTGGGCACAAGCTGGGGGACAACCTAGATGGAGTGCCAAGACATTACAGAGCACAACCACACACACTTTTACATTATGGATTATTTACAAGTGCCAATCAGCTTACAAGGCATATCACTGAACTGAGGGAGAAAACGGGTGGAAAGCCCTAAAGCATGGGGAGAACATACATACTCCAAGCCTGAAAAACAGAGGCGGGAACTGAACCTGAGGCAAACGTTCTAGCCGCCAAGCCACAGTGCCTCACTCCCTGAACGGTTACATTCATAAGGTCCTAAATATATCTAATGCTCTTATGATAGGAAACTGGTTAAGGCAGCAGACTACTGAGCTTGATGAACCCCCGAGAAAAGGCTTTAAAAGGGGACTGAATTCTTACAGCAGAATTTAACTGAGATTTGTATGAGTAATGATCAAACCTCATCTGGCTCAAAGGGCCAAGCTAAGCAAATTCCAATTAAATACCTGTTACACTTCGACCTGGACTGCATTTGGGTTTCAATATGGTAGCAATTTATCAGGGAAAAAACCGTAATGACTGTGGTTCTCCTGTCCAGACTGAACTGGAACATCTGCACACCAACCAGAGTGTGAACAAAACAGAAGGCTCTGATAAGGCAAGGGCAAATCTATACAGCTGGATTATTTACAGTTGAGATGATCTGAGCTGTCATTCCTATGAAATGACATCTGATGTTGTGTCGGCTTTCATTGGTCATGATTTTGGTGTGGATTCAGTGATTAAAAGTTACGTTGAGTCAGTCGTACCTCGTCCTCTCGCTCGTTTCTGAAACACAGACACGCCGCTCGCTGCTTGAAGCCTTCACCGTCGTACGTTCTCGTCTGGTTGGGTTTGAACTTCATGACGCCGCGCGCGTACGTGTGCGTGAGGGTATGCGTGTGCGTGTGCGTGAGGGTATGCGTGTGCGTGTGCGTAAATGTATGCGTGTGCGTCGCGTTAGAGTTCTCCAGATATTCCAAAAGTAGATAAAGGCACAATGAACATAATCGAGTCCGCTGGATCAGCAAGTGTTAAAGCTGGACATACAGAAGCACCGGCATCGGTGTGCCAAAAGAAACCGCAAAATGTCCTCAAACACACCTCCTTAGAGGATCTATCAGAAAAACACAACAACGGCGTCTCTCGATTGACAAATCACCCATTTATCCTTCTGGTGTCCAAAGTGTCCATTCTTTTTTGTTGTTGTTGTTGGAAGATTTCATTTGCGAGTCTCTGGTTTATATACTGTGTGTGTGTGTGTGTGTGTGTGTGTGTGTGTGTGTGTGTGTGTGTGTGGGCTGCTGCTGTACACTCCCACCCCTCAGCACAGCTCTGCGCATGAGCACACGCGTCCCAAACCGCAAACTATCGCCCTACACAGTGCACCAAAACGCAGTGCCACATGAGTAGATAGAGCGCTGTACTGGTGTAGTATATAGTGCGGGACCATGCGGTTTGGAACACAGCCTGAGGGGGAAAGAAAATGGGGTAAGTCCTGGTGCTATTGGTTACAGGAGATTACAAAGTGCCTTCAAATGTAAAAGCATAAAAGAAATAGCATAAAAGTTTGGTTCTCTTTACAAGAAAACATGCAAAACATTAGATAATAAAGGAGAAACAACCTTTCTTTCTTTCTTTCTTTCTTTCTTTCTTTCTTTCTTTCTTTCTTTCTTTCTTTCTGTAACATCTTGTAATATCCCATGTCTCAGGTTCTTCAGTGGTTGATAACCATTTAAAGCATGATTTAGTTAAAATCACAAACCATTATTATTCACTAAAATGTTGTGATATATAGGGGTGACCACAGGCACTGAAAGTGTGCAGACATTCACTTGAAACCTGATGGATTTTCATCAAACGTTGGAGATGAGTAAATGACCTTGTCCTAAGGGCCTCCAATATGGTTTGTCTAAATTACCTTAAGGGGCTCTATAACTGCAGAATAAGTAAAACTGCTGCTAATTATTTGCTTAACCTGCAATCACGGCTCTTGTTTTTTTTTTTTTTTTTTTTTTTTTTTTTATTGTCTCAGATTTGTGATTTGCCTCCACCTTTAGACTGCAACTTCTAAGGACCAAATGCACTCAAGTCTCCATCAATGAACAGTTAATAACTTCAGTTTGATACAATAGACGTAAACTATAATGAGTCCAGATATGACTTATAATGATTTATAATAATACTATCTGGTGTCACCCAGATGAGGATGGTTAACCTTTTGAGTTCCTGAAATTGTATTAAAAAGATTTGTTGCTTCTTCTCCTACACAGTTTGTCTGATCATTACAAAATTCGGATTGGACTGAAAACCAAACCAAACCTTGGATTTTTAATGTGTGATGTTTTATCCGTAAGCTGCAAATGAATTTGACAGCTAAGACACCAAACACGATATGAGGTTGTATCTCAGAGATGCTTTCACATATTAACATCAGACTTCACATATGAATTTAACAATACCTTAAATGAAGTGACAAGATTTTACTTTAATTTAGGTGACACAATATCTCAAGAAGTGACATTGCGCCCTGAAATTTAGGAGGATTAAATTTCCACTGGGAGGAGGCACCAGTGGTCCTCTTTTGGTCTTCAGGTGTCTCTAAGGGTGTGGACAGAAAGTGCTTGGCCCCCTTAATCGTCTGTTTGATTGGACACATGAATTAAGTGGTGGTTTTACACAAACTTCAATAACTCACATATAGACATATACATTAAACTTACATCTAGTTGAAACTAATAAAATAGGCAAAATATTGTACATACGTAAATAATGTGCCTGACATTTGAATAGTGTGGCAAATGAGTGATACCCCTGGTATAGATTAAACCCTGAACAAATACTGTGTAAAGACAGGGACATGTCTTGTGTCTTGTATCTGATATTTCACACACACATAGATCTAGATGCATCAGTATCAATGTCACTAACTTACCTGTTACTTAAGTTTCATTATTATCTCTACATCACATCCTGCCATAAAGTTCAAAAGGATTGTGGTTTTAAAATAGAATATTTATTTAAAAGTTTTATTATAGGAAACACACTCACACACTATACTGGTTAATTAGGTCAGCACTATTTTTATAGTTCTGACCTTATTAACAAAAAAAAAACAAAACAAAGAAGAAGAAATAAAAACGTTTTACTGGAAATGTATAAAAAAATATGTGACTCATCGAAGTCTGTATGTTTTGTTAAGGTTATAAGTCTTACATTCACTTAAAGGGTCTTTTTAACATCAGTGTATTGTATACACTGATTAAGTAAAACTTTGGACTTTCTATGTGTATGGGCCTTTTAAAGGTAGCTATTGATCTGGGCACATAAGGATGATAATGATCTAACATGTAAGTACTTACAAAACATCTCCTTATCTCTTCAGTATACTGGAATTGGCTCACATCTTAGCTTTATTGAAGATTTTCCACTAGGAACACCTTTCTGCGTATGTATATACATGTCATCTTCTAATCATGAAGAGGTTACTAGAAGACTTATAACCTTACTAAGATTACACACATGCAGTCTTTGATCATTACCTCATCCATGCTGACTGAGAAACACTCGAGCTATAACCTTAAAATAGATTCCCGAGACATTCGATCTACACGCATTCCAGAATTCTGGATTATCTACTCACATACGTAGCTGGACAGTTGCATAAAATTGCAGCTCTACAGAATCAAAGAAGAATCTGTATTACGACTTCCAGATTTCACAGTCAAATGTCTGTAGCCTGAGCAAAGGAAGAGCAGATTTCAAGCTTTGAAATTGTGATTGAGCTTTGTGATTGTGATAAGTGACTGATCAATGATAATGAAGGACTCCATGACAGGATTAAAAATTGTGAAACCCTGAGACTAATCAATCAACATTCAATTGACTTATAAGACATTTTTACTTATTATACATCAGTATAAACAAATGACTGATTTTCTGGCTGTGAGTCTGATATAAAATGAGTCGGAGAGCAATTGGGGCATCTCAGAGAGCAGAAATGGGTTTGATATCACCATTTACGTGAAGATAGAAACTTTTATATGGAAAAAAGTTACAGTTTTGCCCCAGTTACAGTTTTACCCCAGTAGGCTTGGTAAAACTTACAGAGAAATTTAAAGAAATTTACAAAAACTACAAATTCTTCTACTGAAATTACAAACCTTCACTTATTTACCTTGTACATTATCTTGTTTTTTTTGGCCAGGTTAACTGTGTTGAGTGTGTTAGATCATGAATAAGAAAAAACATTAAAAAATTAACAGATTTTTTACATTTATTCATTTGAAAGACATTTTTTTCTAAAGTAAATAGAATCCAAGCAGTTAAAAAATGTTCCCTTCTCTGGTATCTTATTTTCATAGAAACCCTTACCATTCAAATTGGATTTAAATTAAAATAAGTTCTGCTCATTTTAGTTTTTATTATATTTGGTTTCTACTTGTACAAACATGCATCTATATACATGATATAGATATAGGATGCAAAACTTTCCATGACATAATTTCAAATTGTTTTGATGTTCAGGTTCTGAGAAAACTAAAAAGGCTGCCGTGAAGATTGTGAGTTTCCACTGAACTATAACCTGCCAATCATCATGTGAGGTGCTGGACAGATACCTGAGTTTTTGTGAGTTGTTCTTTGTTTACACAATTGAGCAGTTTGACCACTGTGCGTTCTGACGGCGGTGTAAGACGGTAAACAATCAGTGGTAGCCTAAATCTTCAATCAATATTTACTAAACAGTACATGCTGCTGGTAGGGTACTTGATCTAAAACAACTGAACTGATCCTCATCCTGTCAAGTCAAGAAGCTTTTATTGTCATTTCAACCATATATAGCTGTTGCAGTACATAGTGAAATGAGACAACGTTTCTCCAGGATCAAGGTGCTACATAAAACAAAGACAGGGCTAAAGACTTGTAAGTCTTGTAGCCACATAAAGTGCAACTGTGCAACCTGGTGCAAACAGTGCAGGACAAGACAAACAAGACAGACAAGACAGTGCAGGACAAAAGACAGTGCAGGACAAGACAGTGCAGGACAAAAGACAGTGCAGGACAAGACAGTGCAGGACAAGACAGTGCAGGACAAGAGACAGTGTAGACACAAAGTTACAAGACAATACAAAAAGTACAAAAAATGCAGTACACAAAAGACAATAAATAGTAAACAGTAACAGAAACAGCGCCGACCGACCAGTGTTAATACTGTATGTGAATACTGAATGTTCAAACAATATTTCGTGCAGTAACATTAGAATGAACACAGTTTCTTAGCAGCAGGTCCTTGGGATAATATATAGAATTGTGCAAAAAAAACAGCAAATGTCTGAAATATTATATAGTATGTGCGAAATGGCTGAGATATTGTACAATATGTGCAAAAACGGCTGAAATGTTGGGACAGTTTGTGCAAAAACAGCAGAAAAGGTGTGCAAAACAGCATGTAAACAGTTTGCTGGATTGTAAGCAGCATGTAAACAGTATGTCCTTAGAAGGCAGTAAAATTTAATGGATAAAAAAAACACATCAAGAACAAAACTTTCATGTTTTGGTTAAAGTATTAAAGGAATAAGAGAAAGGATCATTGTGCTGTGTCGTAACACATAGCTCAGATATATGGGAATGAGCTGCTTCCTGACTTGTTAAATACATGTCACATGTCAAAAATAACTGAAAATAAGATATATTGATATATTCTACAATCGGCTACATCAACGTGTAGAATGGCGAAATCTATTTACAAAGAAAAGAAGTGATCGCTAATCAGGAAACACAGAGGAATGCAGAAAAATCAGTTAGTTCAATGCATCTGCCTACTAAGAACTTTGAATCCTTCTCTAACCTTAGCATATGTGATCTTCATTAGCATTAATGAGATTATCAGGATTGATGCTGAAAATTTCCAGGACTTTGCCTGACCTCACCTCACCCACTCAGACCGTCACTCTGAACCTCATACATTCATTATCGCACTGCTGACGATGTCATTTTGTTTACCTGCTAATGAATTCATCCCACTGCTCTAAGAGGAATTCACAGATGCTCTCTCTGCATACTCATAATACTCATACTCATTCACATCAAGCACAAATCAGTCAAGGTTTACGGTATATTTGTGTCAGCTTACGACTTCACATGTAGATAACAAATGACTTGATTAAAGGCACTGCTGAAGTGTTAAATAACAATGAATGCTACTTATAACATCTGTTTTTTCTTTTTTTTTTACACAAAGTGAAGACACAGGCTTAAGTGGCACACTTGGAAACAATGCCATTCGTTAACCAGAGATGTGGATTGGAGTCAGGGCCTTGAATCGTACTTGACTCGCACGGCAAATGAGTCATGACTTCACTCTGCCTCTAGACTAAAAGCTTTATAAATAAATAAATAAATAATTTTGAGTGGTCTTGCCTTCTAAAAAAAATCTACTTTTCATAATAGAAATTTGGACAATTTGTGAATATCAGAAATACTAATTTCAGGGCAGCACAAGTTCAAATAGTAATCTTTGCCTTTCACAGAAGCTACTTAAATTTACATTCATGGCGTTTGGCAGAAGCTCTTATCGACTTACAGAAGAGATTTTGAAGTGTCTTTCAATGAATACATCGATGATGGTTCACTAAACCATAGATTAAGAATATCATCAGTCTAAAACACTTTTAGAAGGAAATACAACAAGAGCATACAGAGCACATCGGATGCTGGTCTGTTTTAGGGTTTGTAAGAAAGCATCAGTGTTTTAAAATCTGATTTGGGCAACTTTGGAAGATTGAAAACAAGCATTTTGAATCATTTGCAAAAGTCGAATTAAGCTCAGTGGAAGACCTGGCAGGAACGAGTTACAGTAGTCCAGTCTCAATAGGATGAATCACCTGGGATGACTAGCAATTTAGTTTTGCATGAGCTGCTATCCATTAACAGCTGACTGCCAGAAATGCTGAGATCTGAGCAGAAACAGTAGTGTATAGAGGAAGGCATGGAGAGAATGAGTTGAGTGTTATCCGCATAGCAGTGGCATGAAAACTCAGGTGAGGATATGACTTTACCAAAAGTATGAGCTACACATGGGGTAAGCATAATGGTGGAGCAGACACACTGCCCAGGCAGCATATACACTTAAAATGGATGATGTCTAAGACGTTGAAAAAGTTTGGCACAGGTAGACCTCTAGCCAACTTGGTCAAGACACACTGGCCCAGAAACTGCCTAGTTCTCAAGCCACAGAATCCAGTTTGTGACTCATAGTGACCTGCAAGGTCCTGGTTTGCACTTGCTAATCTGATTAGTGGCAACTTGCCTCTCAGTCAGATCTGTTGTCACAGTCAGTTGGGGAAGCACAGACTTAAGAGTGTGACTCAGGAGTTCAAGAATTGCTCGTGAATTCAAGAGGTCCTTGTACATGGGCTTTAAATGCTCTTAATTGGAAACTAGTCAGTGAATGTTGTGCACCCAGTATAACGTCTGCGGCTGTACATGACTTCTAGACAACAGACAATCTACAGCTATATAGAAAGTATATGTACTCTTTTCTGTTCTGGCACCGAGGTGGTGGAATGAACTTCCCCTAGGGGTCCGGACAGCTGAGTCACTGGCTATTTTAAAACGACAATTAAAGACCTACTTTTTCATGAAACATTTCAACTAGCTCTTTCTTGTTTGTTTTATGTATATTAAAAAAAAAAACTTTGAACAATGTTTTAGACTCATGGTATCTTAAGTATGTAACCTAATGAACCCAATGTATCCAGTTAATGTATCCAATGATAGAGACTTAAGCACTTTTGTACGTCGCTCTGGATAAGGGCATCTGCCAAATGATGTACTGTAAATGTAAATGAAAGGATGTGGCAGTCATTACAGAATGCTGTCTTTCTGTAAGGAATTGATTCATCTGTTACAAGGAAAAAAAACCTATTTGGTGGATGTCATAATCCCAGACTACAAGGAACCTGTACACCCAGTCCCTGCAGTGACTTGCCACTCCACCAGAGCTCCCTGGGTGTCACTATGCACTTCTTCAAGGCTATGGTGTGAGTATGGTGATCATATCAGAACACCCATATAGGATATTTAGATTTTAAACACCTCCCCCTCCTGGTATGAGGAGTAAAATAGAAGGCTATCTACCTATCTAGCTGCGGTTCTATGACTAGAAAATAACTGACAGGGTTCCCTGTTAGTAGGAACCAGATCCACCAACCTAGTGGGAACTTTCAGGAACAAATGATGATGGTATATTTTATGGCCAAATCTGTGTTGACACCTGACCATCACACCAATTCCAGATTTATTTCCATTCTACTGTTATAATAATATCCATTCATCTCTTCTGAGAAGCTTTTCCACTAGATGCTGGAACATGGCTATGGGGATTTGTGATCATTCAGCTACAAGAGCTCATTCCAAAGGTGTTTAATGGGGTTGAGTCAGAGCCAGGGCTCTATGCAGGACATTCAAGTTCTTCTACTCCAACCTTAACCTTCACAACATGTCTTCATGGAGCTCTGTGCTTTGAGCACAGGGGCACTGTCATGGTGGAGCAGTGTCTGAGCGTCTTAGTTCCAAGTAAAGGGAAATTGTCATGTTACAGACACAGAGAGACATCTGTACAACTCTACAATTCTAACTTTGTGGCATCAGTTTGGAGAAGAAATGCATATTTGAAGACTTTGGAGGAAGGAATTAGTGTTAAGTCTGTAATGAACTCAGAAATGACGCTGACCTGTTAGTTTCTCAGGAGATGTTGGTTGCAATTCCACTTGACTCCAAACTGTTGTAGAAAGGACATTGTTTACATTTACATTATTTACTGTCCAGTGTCACACAAATGAAGATGAGGTTCCCTTCTGAGTCTGGTTCCTCTCAAGGTTTCTTCCTCTTATCATCTCAGGGAGTTTATCATTGCCACCGTCACCACAGGCTTGCTCTTTAGAGAGAGATTTTAGGGATAGATGTTAGAGATGAATAGTTATTTAATTTTAAACTTTACAATTTTTATTCTGTTTCTATGCTTCTGCTTTGAGACAATGTCAGTTGTTAAAAGCGTTTTACAAATACACTAAATTAAAAAAAAAGTGTAATATGGGTGTGATGGTCAGGTATCTACAAACATTTGGATATATAGTGTATCCTCACAACACAGAACTGACAAGAATGATATATCCTCCAATGCACATACCACAGTGTATACATTTTGTATAGTTCTAAGATGAGTGAGTTGTCAGTTCAGACACCACAGGCATCATTGCATGTTCAAGCCTGTGACAGAACATACCTGCCTTAAATTAAGCTCCCTGATGTTCGTCTTGGCAGTCAACCCTGGTAATCTTGTGTGGTATTCTGTTGCTCGAAATTTTCCCACTATCTGTTGTCATGTCTGTGGATCTCAAGTTTGTCATGACATTTAATAGGAGGTTCCGAACATTGTTGGTTGTGAAGTTGTTGTAATTTAGCATCTAATCTGTTTACCATAAAAACATTACAGCAGCGAATGTAAACGGTAATCTGTACTGTTGAAAAGCGCTGTGTAGAGTCTGTTTTGAGGAAGCCTTCATTAAAGCTGTTTTTCAACAACCATGTTTACGTAGTTGTAGCTTGTAGGATTATAACATGATGAATAATCCTCACCCACTAATAATAATTGTGTTCAATGTTCAGATGATGATCAACCTAAAGGCTGGCAAAAATTTCAACAGATCTTAAAATAAATTAGGTATGACTGGTATCTGAAATAGGCAATGGTACTGAATGGGTTTCTATACCTACAGTATACAAATACAAGGCAAAACCTTTTCTTATGAGAAATTTTGCTTGCTATCAGAATATTTACCTTGCCTGTGAAAAGTTAAGACATTAAGCACCGTTTATCAGTACTGGATAAGTTCTACATCCGTCAAAAGAGAATTTATGGTCTAGCCGAGTGTCGAATCATTCTTAATAATAGACTCTGAGTGAGAGCTCCTGCTTTAGCTGTTCTCTAATCAGTGACAGGTCGAGAGTAAAGCCGGAGAAGCCGTGTATAATCATGTGATGCTTTTAGGTAGAGACACAAACACTGGAATAGGGAGGGTGTCATTTTGATTGTGGGAAAGGATGACAGAACAAGAGATATTCAAGATTCAAGATTATATAGGGCATATATAACCAGCAGTGAAATGTGAGTCAGGTCCGCTCCATGGACATTGCACTCATTAGAGAAACACAACAATGAACGAATGAGATAAAAGTAAACAATGAATATATAAGAATAAAATATAAAAAATATGTATACTGTAGAATGGAAAATAATGTGTATGAAAGTAAACTGTAGTTATAAATATAAGATACACAGGGATGTACACAGGGATGTTTTCGGTATAATAAGCATCAATAAGCATCACAGTCTTGTGAGAATTTTCCATTTTGAATTATAATATAGTATTAAAATGTCTTGATTATTACTCATGATTTTTTTATAACCGATAGGAAGCTATTTGTATCTATGCATATCATTCATTTATGACTGCTGATACTAATCTTGACGTGCAATCGGGCTAAATCTGGAGCAAGTGTCATCGCTCTGAGGCGCAGATGGCTGAAGCCAGTTTATGACTTAGATTTCCTAAAAAGCTCTGAAGTATTATTACATGAATTACATGAGTATCTATTCATAAAGCAGTAGTGCAGAGAGAGAGAGATACGGTCAAACGGTCACAGCTTGAAATTTTTCAAGCTTTTTCTTTCTGCTGAAATAAATAGCCAGCTTTGTCTGTCCAAAATGAAATGTAATTATCAGGCATTTTTTCTTTTTTGTTTTCTCAAAAATAAAAAAACTAAAATAATACCTAAAATAAAACTCTAAATTCATTAAAAAAAGATGATAACAAAGTATACAGCACATCGAACAATCTTTTCAATCTCCCACAGTTTAGAAAACAATGAAATAAAGTTTCTCTCAGTGAACAGAAAGGGCATTTATCTGAGACTGTGGGGTTAAAGATCGACACAAAAGCATTCACTGCAAGAATACCGTGCAGAACTCTCCAATGTAAATAACCAGCATTCTTTGTCAATGGTGGTTTATAGAGCAGTCCCCACACTGGTCTTACTGTTGTGTCTATCTTAAAATAATCTCTCCAAGGTGTGTCTGGTCTATTTTTTTCTTTTCATGGTTTATCGCTTTGACACATGTAAAGATTTTTCCTTAGGCAGATTTAAGTTCTGTCCAAGCTCTGATATTTCCCAAACCCAATGATGTTCTGGACCGTGCGTTATCTGTTAGCCTATGTTTGATATACAGTTTGGGAAAATATCAGACTCATCAGGTGTTACCTGTCCACTGGGCCACTTCCTTAGGGTTTCTATTTCTGTTAGTGCCCCCCAGAATTTTCTCAGAACCTGCTGCACTATTTGAATAGATCGAATTTGCAACACTTTTGCACTGTCAAAGAGTTGTCCAAGTTGCTCCCCACCAGTTCTACTAGGTTTTGTACCTTGATCACTTTCTTATCTAGTAAGACGTTTAATGGTAAAGAGAACTCTATTCGTGCACTCTTTAGAATCGGTTCCTTCGTAAACCAGTACACAGATGTACTCGGGTCTGGTCTTCTTATTTTCACTGTGGCTCATACATTTAGTACACTTTTGTAAAAAGATGGTATACAGTTTATATTAAAAGCTGATACAACAACATTAAAAATTTCCCTTCCAAAATTCATGTTCCCTCGACTGATGAAGCATACAGCAAATTTTGTAAAAACTGTAATATAAAAGCAGCTTTTCTGCTCAATAAATGAGTTACCCCTTGCCCTTATTCTTCATTTGGTAGAAATAGAACAGTTAACCGTTTTTCTTTGAGAACAGAATTGCTGCACTGAGTGAGTTTTTATGACTGAAAATTATGTTTCCTTGCCATTGCCTTTGCCATTCCACCTCTATGTCTTTGGTCGAGTGCGTTTCCTGCGCAAAAGCAATGTCAATACCCTTTGTTTCTATGTTTTCATAAAAAACTAATCTTTTTTTTAAAAAGATGCAATCCTAAAGCTACTCATGAAAAAAATTAATATAAATAAGGAATAGAAGGAATATAACCACCAGTATATCACACTTTGGGTGCTTATTAATTTTCCATGTCGTTGTCATTTTGTAACTTCCATCTTTGCACAATTTTGAAAGTAATCGTCTACTATTATGTCTCTTTTGCCTTTCGTTGTTTCAAGAAACCTGCGGACGTGCTCTAGACTATAGCTGGGATGAATCAGAGGATTCACGCTCACTGTCCAAACTTAAGACTTCAGGGCAAATTTCCTTTCCAACCAATTTAGCAGACAATTTTTTTTGCTTTTCCTTATTTTGAGCCTCGTTTTTTCTTTTGGTCTGTGGCATTTTAAACAAAGTGCCATATTCCTGCACCCTACTACTGACATCACATAGTTCTTGAATTTGTTTTCAATTTGTTGCATGTCTGTACTGGACTTCATTATTCATTATAACTGGTAGCTGTGAGCCCTTAACGTTAACTCTCAATAGCTCTGCTATATAAAATGAGATTAAAGTAACATTGTATAAGGGTGTCTGCCAAATGCCATAAATGTCTGCTGTCTTTAAAGTGCATGAGGTCTGTCCCAGTCTTTTTAGACGGATGTTGCAGAGTGAAATTGTCTGGATGTGTGGGTAAGCCATGTGCTGTTCAGACATTTCTCTGCCGGTCTGATGTAATACTAAGGACAATCTGTTCTCAGTATGTTCTCAGTTACATACCTTGTTCATGACAATTTCCAATTATCATCATCAACAATGTCATGCACCTCCACCCCATCTAGGGAGTCCCCTAGGATAGACTCCAGGATCTCTGAAACTCTGTTTAGGATAAAGGCTACAGAAAATATTTGGATGGAAGTAAAATTTGGACTATGGCAAGGAAAAAACCCCTGAGATGACCTAAGGAAGAAACCTTTAAAAAGTCAGGTGTAATAACACCCCTCGTCCCTTATGTTGTCCATCACAGGGGTGCCTGATCTTATCCTTACAGCTAATTCCACCTTTTAATTAACTGATCTTTGCTTTCAGTAGATTCAGGTGTGGTTTCTACTTGATTGGAATAAAAAGCTACACTCAAGCCAGATTAATACGTTTAAGACTAGACAACTGTGGTCTATCGTGTTAGCATGACTAACAACTTCAGTGCTCGGAGCAAAGTGCAAACCAGTGACAGTGACGTATTGTGAAGTCAAACCCCATAAAAGCCATGTCTAAAGACTGACAGGGATGACGCAGGCATTTAGTTGCTTGGACATGTTAGCACATGCAGCTTCCTGAAGGGAAGAAAAGGGCTTCCATGGACCACAGATTTCTGTTTGCTGACAGTGATGAGCGACTCTTTAATCGATTTCATCTGTACTTTCAGCTGATCTCTGCCAATGCGTTCACATCAACATGTTTTTTTAGTTAGCAATAACGAGGGATTAAGCCATCATTGGTCTCCCATTTGTATTTTGCAGAACAGAATGAGCAGACTTCAGCGAAGTGGTAAAGACATACAGCTGGTTTATTTCTTATATCTTTATATTTCAGCATGCTCCAAGCAAGCCACTGGCCTTTTGTAATTAGAAGCTGTTTACCATATATAACATTGTGGAAGTGTTTCTGTATGCACATGAGCATGGGCTCATGCAAATATCAGTTTTTTGAGCAGACTGGCAGTTCTTAAGCACAAATGTAGAACTTGAACTTGAATGCTTTAAAAAATAAAGAATGAAAGAGCTATTTTTCCTCGGACAGCACGTTTCAGTGTCAGACTGAAATCATTTACATATGAATTTATTTCACTTAAAAATAACCAGCATTACGCATTCTTCGCCATTCATCGTTGTCGTTTTTCAACCATCTTTAGGTGTTGGGGCATGGTTTGTGAAACTTTACCAACGTGTTAAAAAAAGCAAACAAAATACAAGTGTCTCCCCATGCTACATACTTTAACATTCCTGTGTATTGATGAAAAAAAAAAAAAAAGAAAAAAAGAGAGAAATCTACACAATATTAAGTGCATCTTAATTTACAAACAGATTTGTTTTTACTTAATGTTCGAGCAGGCTGAAGTTCGGCATGTTTCTCTAAACCCACTGCTCAAACAGAAGTACAGGAACCGCTTGACACATTCACGTATTCAGTGCTAAACATAATAAATAACACGCTAATGTAACGCAAACATTATTGACTATAGGGAAGTGCTGAACTAAAATAATGAGATTGAAAAGTTCTCAGTGCTCAACAACGTTTCAGCATCTGGCGTAAAGCTTTGTGTTGTTAAACTGCTTCTGTATGTGAAAGCTAACACTAGGGTGTGTTTGGAACATGAAATACACTGCATATGTAGGCTGAACTTAGAGGCATTATGTCATGTCTAAATCTGACGTCTGTATGAGGTTAGAGACACTAAAAACATTCGGTAACGATCACAGACTAGACAATGACTGAGGCTAATGATTAAGCTAGCATGAAGCCACAAAGTGTTTTCATACAGATGCTTGAGCGAAGACAAAAACATCAGGAATATCCACATTTTCCCCAGAGATGCTGATAAATTCCCAGATTATATTACTCAATTACATATTATTGACCAGGAACCCAGTTTTAATGAATTCTGCTGTGAAGAAATGTTAACATTATGCTTTTCACACTTCCCCTGGGTGACTGTAAACTTTGGGTAAACAGAATCCTGGGCTATGTTTGACGTTTCACACCGTCATACTGCCAAAACAGTGCGAGGTAACATCATAAAAGCAGCACTAATCCTGCTTCAGAGCTATTTCATAACCCCAGGTAAAAAGCATGAAAATTCTATATGACAAGTGTGAAACATTCCTCTAGCCGGTTAAAACGGGGTTTCGAATGACAATAACTCAAGGTTAAGCTCTTGACTAGGGAAGTGTGCTATACATACAGTATGCTAAACACGAGCCTGCTGAATGCAACATCAGAACGCTACCTCAGTACGTTACCTCAGCATTCATCAGTTAGTTACTTCAGCATGTTACCTCGGCATGTTTCCTCCCTATGCTACACCAGTTAGTTACCTCAGTATGTCGAAATGTTACATCAGTTAGTTTCCCTACTTTGTTTCCTTAGCATATTGCCTCAGTTAGTTAAGTCAGCATGTTACTTCTGTATGCTACACAAGTTAGTTACCTCAGTACATACAACCCAGGTTTTCTACCTCAGCAATTTACCTTGCATTTCTGACATTACCTCAACATGTTACAGCAGTTAGTTTCTTCAGTATATTAGATTTACCTCGGTACATACACCTCAGATTTGCTACCAGAGCAAGTTACCTTGCACTTGTGACCTTAACATATTACCTCAGCATGTAGCTCAGTGTGTTTACAATCTTATAGATTCAGTTACTATTGAGTGGGTAAATTTTCATTTCTAAATCTGTGTAGACTACGTTCATTTGTTTTTGTTTTAAAATAAAATGGGAACGCAAGCAAGCATTTAGATTTAGGGCACGTGGCAGACGGCCTTATCCAAGGCTACTTACATTTGTGTCAATTATTACAATGGAGCAGTTGAGGGTTAAAGCTTTACTCAAGAAACCCTTCAGTGGCCTTGAGTAAACTACTGTTCAGTAGTTCAACATCTTAACCAATCAGCATTTTTATATAATATTTTTTTCTCTCATTAAAATAGAAAATAATTCAGAAAATAAAAATATAATAAAAATGGAATCAGCATATGCAGAAATATAACTTCAATTGTGACACCTGGTAAAAGTTGCTGTTTTTTTTATAGCCACCATCCTACTGTTTTGTAGAAATCACATAGGATTATATATATATGTTATTATTCCTTATGAGGAATTAACGGCCATTTTTAATTAATCTTTAATCTTGGCCGTCTTTAATCTAATCTTTAATCTTGTTACTGCTGATATGAAATGTCAAAAACCATGCAGGAGAAACACAAGCGTTTTTGATCGAACATGTTTTACATGTATTAAAACAAAAAATAATTTGTTAAACCTTGTTTCCTTTTTTAATCCCATTTCAGAAATAAAAACGAATGAACGCAATGTACACTGATCGTGTTCTCACAGAGATACAGGGATGAACTACACGAGTTTATTCCCAGTTTAAGCGTGTACATAAAGGTTTTAAATTGTTTAAATTATTTTAACAACCTGTTGGATTATCTGTGATGCCTGTAACACAGCAGCTTTTTTTTGTCCACACAGGCTGCTCAGGTACTTCAGTTTCTTGTAATTTCAAGACTGGACTACTGCAAGTCACTGCTGGCAGGTCTACCTATGAACGCAATTCGTCCTGTGCAAATGATCCAAAACGCAGCCGGCCAATTTTTCTTCAACCCGCCTAAGTTCTCACACACCAGCCCGCTGCGCTCCCACCCCTGGCTTCCGGTAGCTGCATGCATTAGATTCAAAACACTGATACTTGCCTACAAAGCCCTTATTACACCTCCTTGAAGTCTCTAACAATGAATATATTTTGTACGACGCTCTGGATAAGGTTGTCTGTCAAATGCCGTAAATGTAAATGGAACTGTCTTATTAAATTGTGGTGTTTTTAGGATCACGGTTGAAATGTGAATCCACACAAGTGCTTGACGATACATAATGTGTTAGAATGACGTTTTGGGAAAAAAATGTAAGTGCACTTCAGCGTTGAAGGAGTCGTAAATTGTCCTTGTGTGTAGTTTAGTGTAGTTTTCCAGTTTGCCACTTGAGGTCAGTTACGAGCTGAATTCACTGCCTTCACAGTCCGGTTGTTGATGAAATCTGTCTTCCTGTAACCAGCCTGCAACAAATTTAACAATATTTTAATACAAATTTGTAAAAAAAAAAAAATTGTAAAAATTGTGCACTCACTTTTTCACATCACAGGCGCTTTCACACTAACAGTTTAGTCCTAAACAGATCATGTGAAGTGGGAAGTGCAGCGTGATATGGAACCCTAGACTACATGTAGGAGGTGCTGCGAGATCGGTTAAACTGGAATTGTGCTGTGATTCCTGTGAACGTGATTCGTATTCAGGTCTGCACTCCTTCAGGAATTAAACTACCCTGCGTGTGTGTTTAAATCAATGACATCATTAGTTTCCACAACACGCATGAAGCAAGAGTAGCAGTGGAGCATTAAGGAGCGTTAAGGCGAGAAGCCTTAATACGCATAACACCACCAAAATAATAAATAATCAAAATATGGTGAGTGGCATGGAGTTGTGATCTTCATGCGTGTTGGTGGCGATGTAAGATGAATGAAAAGTACTGGGGCTAAACAGAATCTAGTGTTTTGAATCTGTTTAGATGTTAACCATTTTACAGAATGTTTTAATGTTTCTTTCCAGTCTTAATTTCTGCAGATGATTTTTTTGTCATTCTGTATTCAAACCTTTACATCGTAGAAACAACTTCTATCATATACATGATATGATATTTTGGTTATATACCTGCCCCTAACTGCTATAATGAAATAAACTGGGGAATTAGTCACTCAGTCACTCATTTTCTACCGCTTATCCGAACTACCTCGGGTCACGGGGAGCCTGTGCCTATCTCAGGCGTCATCGGGCATCAAGGCAGGATACAATCTGGACGGAGTGCCAACCCATCGCAGGGCACACACACACACACTCTCATTCACTCACGCAATCACACACTACGGACAATTTTCCAGAGATGCCAATCAACCTACCATGCATGTCTTTGGACCGGGGGAGGAAACCGGAGTACCCGGAGGAAACCCCCGAGGCACGGGGAGAACATGCAAACTCCACACACACAAGGCGGAGGCGGGAATCGAACCCCCAACCCTGGAGGTGTGAGGAGAACGTGCTAACCACTAAAGCCGCGTTCACACTGCAAGTCTTAATGCTCAATTCGGATATTTTGCTCAGATTTGATTTTTTTTGTTTGGCTGTTCACATTACCTTTTAAAATGTGGCCTATATCAGATACCAGTGTGAACTGTTTGCTGTTTCGAACTGACCTGCATGCGCAAACGAACAATAACAATGATGTCACATGCAGCACGCCTTTGCGCTAAAGTTGGCGAGGTTATGGAGGAAGTAAGCATTTTCGCTTTTCTTTCTAAATGTTTGTGTAATGGCAGCACAGAGTCGAGGGCAACTTTTGATTATTTGATCCATTTTGTAGGCGTAGTCACGTTTGTGTGCGTACTCGCCGGCACATAATTGTGACGAATGTCGATGTAGATTGATGTAAAAGTCACATCAAATCCACCTTGGTTGTTCACACTGTGGCCACATTGGAAAAAAATCAGACTTGGGTCTGATTCAGGACCGCATATGGAAGTGGTCTGAATCTGATTTGAAAAAAATCAGATCTGGGCTAGATTTGAGTGTTCACACTACTCCTGAAGAAGTCTGACCTGGTCACTTGACCCCAAATATAATCAGATTTGAGCCACTTTTACCTGCAGCGACACCATGCCACTGTGGAATAAAAAAAAATATCTAAAAAAAAAAACTGTTTTGTTTCAACGCCACAAACTCCAACTCCTAGCAACCGCCAACAATCCTGCATTCACAGTCGTCAGACTTCTAATGAGGTTCACCTGTTTCTCATTATGTATGTTTGTTTTGCACCCTTTATAAGCCCTTGGATTCCCTTCTTCTTTGTGAGGTAGACGCTAATTTCAGTCGGTCCGTATCGTTACTATGCGTTGTGTGTGGGATTAGCTGTATTTTTAACTCAGCTTGTGATTGTGACCCCGATACCCCTAATAATTTCCTGTTTTTTTTTGCCCTTAGACTTGGATGACCTGTCATGCCTGTTTGTGTGTTCCAATACTTTTGCATAATCTTGTTTTTGTGACTGTCCCTATACTTTTGCCAGTGTTGTTGCCATTTTTGAGAATTTTGTTATTAAACTACACACTTTGTAGTGCTTAACCCCAGTGAGTATGCTTCATGACACAAAGAAATCATGGTGCGATTAAGTGTAATCAGCACGCAAAACTAACACACCGATTTTGTCTTAACATGATCCTTTTGCAGTAACTGCAACACAACAGATCTGTCCATGTTCTACATCTAGGAGATAACTGATGTTTGCTTAAACTCCAGACTTACTGACCTTCTTGTAGCTACCATGAAGTTCAGAGTGTCTCCACAGAGTGTGGAGCAGAACACTAGCAGCCTGACCAGCCTTCGTGGATCCATGCCTGCATCATGTCCAAAACAAAAGATAAACAAATCAGATCCATACGTTTAAAGTGTAATATAATCCTATTAATCACTAAATGAGTTTATTGCTCAAAGCTTGTACAATGGAGTGAAATTACTTGTTCTATTGCCAGCGTTTTCATCCTTAATTGGCAAATTGGTCCCTTTCATTGAATTGAGCTGGTAATTAGAGGAATTACTGTGAGGATCGCTACACAGGCCTGTGTCGCATTCACATTCATGACCCGGAGCGAGCCAAAGATACTCCTTAAGATTAGCAAAACCCTTTAACTGGTGTTGATATCAGATGAACAGAAGCAGCAGGTATTATTAGTAACTTTCAGATCTCTGATTAGAAAAAAAAAACATTAAGAAGACAAGGAAAACCTGTTTGTGACAGTGTCAACAGTAACACATTACATTTTAAACTGCTTTAGATGCATCAACATCTTGCAACAATTTGAATTAAAGCCATATTTCTTAAGGAAACCTGTAAAGAAACATGCGGCCATTTTTCCTATGAACCATCACAACTTCCAAAAAAATTAAATGTTATTGGTTTAGCTGAAGGTCGAAAATCAAAGTTTTCCTATCATAGACAGGAAAGAGTTTCACAGATGTTCCTACATTTTTATTTACTCTCTCTGGTCAGTGAAGTGAGAGAGAGTAAAAAACATTTACAGAATTTACCTGTTACTTGAGTAATGCCAGTGGATTGATGGATTAAAGGTAGGAAAAAAGGACATACTGCATGTGTGGAAGGAAGGAAATAAGGTCGAAAGGAAAGATAGATGTATGGAAGGAAGGAAATAAGGTAGGAAAAATGAATTCATGGATGGATAGAAAGAAGGAAGGAAGATGGATAGAAGAGAGGTAGGAAAAAGGAAAGGATGTATAGCTGGTTGGAAAGAAGGAAGGGTGGAAGGAGGGATAAGTGGAAAGAAGGAAGGAAGAATGGATGTAAGGAAGGTTGGAAAAATAAACGGATTAAGGGATGAATGGACGGAGGGAAGGAAGGATGGATGGAAGAAAGCCAATAATTGAAAATTGAATGAAGATGCAGCAGCACTGGTTTAGTGAGCAGCAGCAGCACTGGTTTAGTGAGCAGCAGCAGCACTGGTTTAGTGAGCAGCAGCAGCACTGGTTTAGTGAGCAGCAGCAGCACTGGTTTAGTGAGCAGCAGCAGCACTGGTTTAGTGAGCAGCAGCAGCACTGGTTTAGTGAGCAGCAGCAGCACTGGTTTAGTGAGCAGCAGCAGCACTGGTTTAGTGAGCAGCAGCAGCACTGGTTTAGTGAGCAGCAGCAGCACTGGTTTAGTGAGCAGCAGCAGCACTGGTTTAGTGAGCAGCAGCAGCACTGGTTTAGTGAGCAGCAGCAGCACTGGTTTAGTGAGCAGCAGCAGCACTGGTTTAGTGAGCAGCTGTTTAGTGAGTTGACTGTTGTACTGTGTGTGATGGAGCTTATAATAAACTCTGATCCACTCTGAACTGAACTGTTTCAGCACTTTTTTAAAGTAAGCCTGTTTAAGTCTGTCTAAAGTTGGCCTTCACACTATTGTGTTGTAAATGTGTACTAATGCACTGTTGAGAGATGTGTGAGAGATGGGCTACCTCTCTTTGCTGCTGATCTTGATGATCCTGGGAAGGATGCCACTGTTGAGGACGGCACGGGCGTTCTGTACGGACGGCTGGCTCAGGTTGTTGAGAATCTGACAGATAGAGGTGGTCTCATCGGGCTGAACTGTATTGGTGTCTGAGGTGTGAAGCATGGCAATCAGCTCTGGCAGCACCTGTTTAACTAGAGTACATCCACAACATTATGACATAGAAATTATCATATTAAACCTGGCAAGCAAAAAAGGGGGTTTTATTAGAAACCAGTGTGCACAATGTGCACTAAATGCAAATGATGGGGAAAAAAGCATTATAGATGATAAATGGTCAAGAGATAAATTACGTATCCGTGCGTGTACGGAAACCCAGAAAGACCACATTCTTGCTGGATGGATGAATAGATGAATGGATGGATGGAGAAACAGACAGATAAATTGATAGATATAGAAGACTAACAGATAGAGAAACATTAATACAGACAGACAGTCCTAGATAGACAGATAGATAGATAGATAGATAGATAGATAGATAGATAGATAGATAGATAGATAGATAGATAGAAACAAATTTAGACAGACAGACAAAGAAAAAAATACAGACACACACACAGAGACACAGAGAGACATAAATACGTGGACAGACAGACGGACAGATGGAGGATGTAAAGCAGTGGTGTTCTGATGTGTAATCTGTTGTGTAATGTGTTCACGGAGTGTGTGGTGTTTGTGAAATGCTTACTGATGTCTGAATGCAGCTCCTTGTAACGGGACATGTTTTTGAGCAGACACACGGCGGCTCTCTTCACATCGGCCTCCCCTTCTTGCAGCACCTTCTTCACTTGCAGTAGGCCTCCTTCTCTCTGAACAATGGTGTGAGCCATAACCTTGGAAATCTGCATGCCGAAAGAAATCCTTCATTTTGTTAGAGCTGAAAGCCAAACTGAGTTCATTTGACCTTATATGACTTTTCCTCTCTAGTGGATGTGAAACTGTTGAATGTTTAAATGGAATGAAAAGAACCAGAATAACTACACAATGTTATTAAGTCCTTAATTTATGCTTTTACTTTGATTATCTATTTGATTGACTTAATATATTTCTTATTATTTTGTTTTTGTCTTATGCCTCAAAATCCGGAATAAACCTCAGCATTTACAGTTTTACAGGTTACCTCTTTACCATGAGGAGCAAATCAAGCAATGCAGTTCCTTGGGCATAATAAGCACAACCGGTAAAAATGTGAACTTTACCCCTCCGTTTCCAGCTGTCAAATTCTGCATGGCTCCTAAAGCTGCTTCCTGCGTGAGATGCCGGTTGCTGATAGCAAGAAGAGACAGGTACATGCGGATGGTGATGCTGTTCCACAGCCACTCCATGCCGTGCGGGTTACACTTCTCCTCCAGCAGAGGGCATTCAGATTCCGAGCACTAAAACATCCAGGAACAACAGCACTAAGTTGGTCTGAAATGATTTGGGGAAGTGGGAGGAACACCAGACAATCAGGAGGAAAGCCATGTGGACGTGGTGAAAGAACGCGCGCGGCAAACCTCCATGTTATTATTTTGAAAAATTGTGAGAAAAATCGTGCGTGAAGGAGTGTGTGAGAATGTGGACCTATGGCATGACTGGCACGTAGTAACACTTGCACTTCAAACTCTGACGAGAGGAAAACAAAAACAAAAGGTACCTATTATTTGTCTTTTTCCCAGAGGCCAAATAATGTAATTTGCTCCTGTTTTTGTAGTGTCCATGTTGACCATCGAATGTTTATGTCCCACTCCACAGTGGTGGTTAATATGACGTTCATTTGAAATTAGACACTCCGAGCTTATAGTGTTTTTATTGTTGTAGTTTATTCGCCGAAAAGCTCCAAAAAAACAAAACGGTTAGTTTTTTCTGCAGAAACTTTTTTATCTCCAAAGTAAATGGTGATATCAAACCTATTTCTGCTCTCTGAGATGCCCCAAGTGCTTGATCTTAATCATCTAAAATTAATCAAAAAGTGTTCTTTTCAACCACTAAAATTCTGTACAAGGTTATCAACAGATGGAAAAACACACGTCTCACACTGAAAGCCAACAGAGTCCTAACTCGTTTTCTACAGTGTTCTGCCTCAATGACTATCGTCCTGTCGCACTCACACCCATCGTTGTGAAGTGCTGCGAGAAGCTCGTCATGAGGCTCATCGAGACCCAGTTACCACCATCACTGGATCCACTACAGTTCACGTATCCTTCAAACCGCTGCATGATCCCATTGCCATAGCCCTTCATTTAGCCCTTACCCACCTGGACAATAAAGACACTTGTGTACGAATACCGTTCATAGACTTTAGCTCAGCATTCAACACAATCATCCATCAGCACCTGATTGGGAAGCTGAGCCTGCTGGGACTGAACACCTCCCTCTGCAACTGGATCCTGGACTTCCTGACTGGGAGACCTCAGTCAGTCCGGATCGGGAACAGCATCTCCAACACTACCACACTGAGCACTGGAGCCCCTCAGGGCTGTGTGCTCAGTCCATTGCTGTTCACCTTGCTGACTCATGACTGTGCAGAACTCGAACCATATTATCAAGTTTGCTGATGACACGACTATGGTGGGTCTCATCAGCAAGAACGACAAGTCAGCGTACAGGGAGGAGGTGCAACAGCTAAGTGCCTGGTGTAGAGCCAACAACCTGTCTCTGAATGTTGATAAAACTAAAGAGATGGTTGTTGACTTCAGGAGAGGACAGAGCGACCACTCTCAGCTGAACATCGTCAGAGCTTTAGCTGGTCGCTCAACACCATCTCCATCACCAAGAAATCCCAGCAGAGTCTCTACTTTGTACGAAGGCTGAGAAAGGCACATCTCCCTCCCCCCATCCTGACTACTTTTTACAGAGGGACCATTGAGAGCATCCTGAGTAGCTGCATCACTGTCTGGTTTGGGAACTGCACCATCTCGGATCTCAAGACCCTGCAGCGGATAGTGAGGGCAGCTGAGAAGATCATTGAAGTCTCTCTTCCCTCCATCATAGACACTTACACCACACGCTGCATCCGCAAAGCCAACAGCATTGTGGATGACCCCACACACCCCTCACACACACTCTTCACCCTCCTGCCGTCTGGAAAAAGGTACCGAAGCATTCAGGCCCTCATGACCAGACTGTGTAACAGTTTCTTTCCACAAGCCATCAGACTCCTTAATAACTCAACTGAACTGTACTGAGCACAAAACACACACGTACATCAACTGTATGGACTGCACAGACCTTCAGTTCACATTTCGTATGCTGTTTTGCACAATCCTTTACAATATCTCAGGGACCTGCTTCTACAACACTGTGTTCATTCTAACATTACTGCACATATTGTTGGACATACAGTATCTACACTGGTCGGCACTGTTTCTGTTTATTGTCTTTTGTGAATTGACTTTTTTTGTATTGTCTTTTGTCCTGCACTGTCTTGTCCTGCACTGTTTGCACCAGGTTGCACAGTTGCACTTTATGTATCTAGGACTACTTACTAAGTCCTTAGCCCTGTCTTTGTTTTATGTAGAACCGTAGTCCTGGAGAAACGTTGTCTCATTTCACGGTGTATTGCAACAGCTATATATGGTTGAAATGACAATAAAAGCTACTTGACTTGACTCATAGCCAGAGCATCATTAATTCGTTTACACTCACTGAAAATGTCTCATGAGACGATTTGCATTCCGCTGGCTGAATGGAACTCCGGAATACTGGTTAAAAGGGTTGAATAAAGACATAGGGCTTTAGGCTCTTGCTACAGAAGGTTAAAAGTGGCAAAAAAACAAAACAAAACAAAACAAAAAAAACTTACCTCATCTGCTTCGGAGAGTTTGGTGTTTCTCCTGACCAAGCAGCCAGGTCTCTGGGTCTCAGCAACAGCTCTCTGTCTGGACTCGTGCACCAGTGGCCTGACTGTTTCAGGAACCTCACACTCGTACTGATATGTAAGGTTATGTAAGATGCACACACAATTTTCCAAGGCCTACAAAGGAGAAAAGGCAACATCATAAACCCTCCACAGAGGCAGAGAAATGAATCAAAATGAAAAAAGCAAACCCCAGTATACGTATTAAATCTTACTCCTGAGCTTTACTATAAACTGAATCCGACCGGCACGGCCTCAGGTAAATGTTTCGACATGAAATAAACCTCATCGCAGGTTGGAAATACCTGATCGTCAGGTTTATAATCTGCAATGGTTCCGCGGATGTAATAAACAAGGCAGTCAATGAGGCTGTCGCAGTCCCTCATGGACTTGCGTGCGTTCGGTCCTGATGAACTCGTGTTTCTAAAAATAAAAACACGTGAAAAACTTTTGTGCATCCTTACTGTTATTACTAGCTTTACACACACTCACTTACTGACACACTCGCGCACACTCTCACTTACTGACACACTCGCGCACACTCTCACTTACTGACACACTCGCGCACACTCTCACTTGCTGACACACTCGCGCACACTCTCACTTGCTGACACACTCGCGCACACTCTCACTTGCTGACACACTCGCGCACACTCTCACTTGCTGACACACTCGCGCACACTCTCACTTGCTGACACACTCGCGCACACTCTCACTTGCTGACACACTCGCGCACACTCTCACTTGCTGACACACTCGCGCACACTCTCACTTGCTGACACACTCGCGCACACTCTCACTTGCTGACACACTCGCGCACACTCTCACTTGCTGACACACTCGCGCACACTCTCACTTGCTGACACACTCGCGCACACTCTCACTTGCTGACACACTCGCGCACACTCTCACTTGCTGACACACTCGCGCACACTCTCACTTGCTGACACACTCGCGCACACTCTCACTTGCTGACACACTCGCGCACACTCTCACTTGCTGACACACTCGCGCACACTCTCACTTGCTGACACACTCGCGCACACTCTCACTTGCTGACACACTCGCGCACACTCTCACTTGCTGACACACTCGCGCACACTCTCACTTGCTGACACACTCGCGCACACTCTCACTTACTGACACACTCGCGCACACTCTCACTTACTGACACACTCGCGCACACTCTCACTTACTGACACACTCGCGCACACTCTCACTTACTGACACACTCGCGCACACTCACACTTACTGACACACTCTGACACACACTCTGACACACACTCTGACACACACTCTGACACACACTCTGACACACACTCTGACACACACTCTGACACACACTCTGACACACACTCTGACACACACTCTGACACACACTCTGACACACACTCACACACCTCAGGCAGCCTGTAGCATTGAGGAAGACCTCAGGATCTGCCAGTAGCTCCAGTTTTGGATCTTCACCCTCGGTTATACCTGAGCATGGCACGAGGACAGAATCAGTGAGGGGTTTTACAGCTTCGTTACCAAGCTGCTCCTTCAACATGTCATGAGAAGACAAGTTCCATAGCAACCCTGCAGGAAAACAACCACACAACAAGCTTAAACAGAGTCGACTCAAGTTCCACCATAAACTCTTTCAAACTCTCGCTTGTATCTGTGCATCATGTGGAATTAACCAAGCTGTCAAATGCATCTAGATGCTAAATAAACAGCCAGGGCAGATACTGGCTCTAGTCCCAGCATGAAATGCACGAAGGGAGGGAGGAAGGGAGTGGGAGGGAGGGGAGGGAGGGGAGGGGAGGGAGGGGAGGGAGGGGAGGGGAGGGGAGGGAGGGGAGGGAAGGAAGGAAGGAAGGAAGGAAGGAAAAAATTACTAAAAACATACTAATAGCCACCATTGTAAACACAGATGAGTGACAACCTGATGGCTGTCAGTGCCTGGAAGCCCCACCCCTTTTACACTACATAAGCAAAGCTGCGAGCATTGAGTACAGTATCCAACATTCCTCGCTGTGTTTGCTTTTTACTTTCTCTAATTATTACTCTGGAGAAAAAAAATGATTTTTTTTTTTTTTTACATAGAAATGCAAATGCAAACTCATGCTTGGCCCACACATTTATTCGACATTATTTGCATTAACAAAAGAACTGCAATTGAAAACATTTGCTTAATTTCAAACTGGCTTGTAGGAAAGTTGTTCCTCTGAATGCTGATGTCACAGCACACATGGCCTGCAGTATGAACCATGTAGGTGGAAGGTTTGCTATTGTGTCTCTCTTCCTCTGTGGATTAGAGCCATGTGAGCCATCACAGATGTCCAACAATCACTGGCTCTCATGTGACATCACTTGTGTGGCTCAAAAACATGTTGAACATAATGTCAGCCCTTTCCTTGCTTTAAGAAATAGGGATTGAATACGTTCAGGCAAAAAGAGTAACAGGACGTGTTAAAGAAGCATGGACGTTAACAGAAGAATGGCGAGACAAACCGATACAAAATCAAACAACAACTTGAGATCCTTCATTTCCAAACTGGCTTGTGATTGTCTCCATGTAAGGCTACGAAGTCATAAGAAATCCCAAGTACCATAAGATCATGGAGATAGGGGTCAAGAGCTTCAGTTAATGTTTACTTCAAATAGCAGAGATTGGATCAGAAAACTGGTGATCTCCTGAAGTTTTGATGTCTAACCGGATTTCCAGAGAAATAGCAGCAAAAGTGTATAGTTAATGAGAGAGAGCTCAGAGGGAAATGACCCGACTGATTCAAGCTGACACAAAGTCTATAGTAACTCAAAAAACAAGATGATTTCCAGTCTTCAACTGTTCAGTTTCAGTGAGCCTGTGCCTCAGATTCCTCTTCTTGGCTGGATTGAGCTCATCCATCTCAATGTTTGATGTGTTTTGAGATGCTTTTCTGCTCAATATGTACAAGTGTTCCTATTGAAGTGGCCAACGAGTGTGTCTGATTGCCTGGTTACAGATTAACTATGCAGAAACAGTTTTAATGGTTTTATGGATATATATAAAAAAGGGGGCTTTACAGTTTTAAGGGTTACACACCTGTGAGCTGCCGCCGGGTTTCAGTGTCGCGGTTTGTCTTGAGCAGATGCAGGATCACAGTGACACCATCCTGGTCCTTCACCTCCATCTTGTTCTCGTTGTTCTCGTAGATGGCGTTTCTCAATGCAGCGGCTGTGGCTTGCTGCACCTCGTCGCTGTCCGAGCCAAGGAGCTTCAAAAGCTTTGGGATCCCATGATGCATAGCCAGCTGGAGCATGGAAGAGAGGACAGGTAATTAAAAATCCTTAACCTTTACATATCAGTCAGAACTGGTTCCTCTGTATGGGATTTAAATGTGTTACATGTTGGCGTACACCAAAATAGCCAACTGAATAAAAGCTGTTGAGTATTAAAAGACATCACGTACAAATTAACACAACATTTATTCGCTTAATTATCCTGCTATGAAACAATAAACCAGATGCACAAATCATTTTTACATTCATTTTTATAAACAAAACATTTGAAATGCACAAAAACGCATGCTTGCTTATCATTTCCCACACCTAAAAATCAGTCAGATGGATATGCGGTGTCTGCATCAGCCAATCGGGTCATGAGAAAACTTTCCGTTACGACCAACACCAGAAATCTGCTCAACCAATCAGCTTTTCTGTGCTGCAGGTCACCTGTTCAGTGGGTCCACTAGTTTAAATAAAAAAGTTGCTTAAAATAAATAAATAATTAAATTCATGCACAGTTTGCTTCTGATTAAAGTGTACCGAATTCAGGTGAAATGGTTCATCAGTAATAATAGAACTAATCTACAAAATGTTCAATTTGTCAACTCAACATTCATCTATTATAGCAGGGGCGTAGCCATCATTTAAAAAGTGGGGGGGACGAAATGTCGTGTTTTTTTTTTTTTTTAAGTTAACACTTGTGGAAATGACAGGTTTTATTTTTAATCATGATTTTTTTAATCATGCTTTATATGCGTTATGATTATATATGATTATAAAACAGTAAGAAAGAAAGAAAGAAATAGAACAGCTTGCCACTGGGACAGTACCCTTAAAAGGACATCTTTGTACCTTATTTACATTTTTTACATTATCCATCATCCTTTGCACCCAGTCATCCACCATGTTTGTTTCCCGTCTTCACCTGTCTGTTCACCTGGACTCTATTTATACTCATCACCACTGTCTTCACTCATTGTCGGTTATCGTCTTTACTACGTTGGATGTATGTGTGATTTACCTGCTCCTTATTATTAAAATGACATCTTTAATGTCACTATTCGTCGTCCTCGTCTCTGTCGTGTACATACAGTGACACATACTTGATATTATGTAGAATTGGCAGAGTTAAACATGCTGTAAAATCTCAGTTCAACATTATCTTTATTCATATTTGAAGGATTTTGATAACACACTTAAAACAAAAGACGTTATAAAAGAGTTTATATAACGTTTGTAAAAGCAGCTATTTTTCCTTATAATCCTTTAAATTAAAACTTGCTAATTATTCAACAAGTGCAACAGGCGGAGTTACTAAACATTGTGCAACACAATTCAGATACCATATGTCAACTTACACTGCTTGACAATTTTTATAAAAAAGGACTGAAGTGTTTTTTGCCGCTTTGAGATCATCCGTAACCGAATGCTGGACCGTGGGTGCGACTCGAGCTACAGTACTGGGGGCGCGTGATGATGACGTGACAAGTGAGTGACTGATTGCCGTGAACGTCATGTATAGACTACCTTAAACTTTCTTGTCTCTTTGAATTTTAAATCACTCTGCATTTATATACATTGCTCCATTAAAACCTCAACATGTGGTGAACACAACTCTCCACTAAAAAAGTGAGGGGGACGAATTTTCTTTTTATAAAAAGTGCGGGGGACATGTCCCCCGCGTCCCCCCGCGTAATCTACGCCCCTGTATTATAGGCAGCATCATAAATCTGCTTTATTACAACAACAACAACAAAAAAAACTACATCAAGATGTGTACGTTTCTTAACTGCATGCAAAACTGTGTACAGCTTGGTGTGACCCTTTAGGCTTCCCATAGTCAGAGTCTCACTTAAGTCTCTGCAGTGAATCCAGATTTCTTTTTTTTTTTTTACTTGAAGACATAACTAAGTGCCTGAAGAACGTTTTTGTGTGGTGTATGGAGGTAGGCGTGTGTGTGGAATTTTTTTTTGTTTTGTGAATAATCATAATATTTTGCCATAGAATCTGTTAAATCTACATATAACGCATTAATATACTATTGGAAGATTTTAGGTGCCTTCTGTCGGTGTGCTGAAGATGAGAACAAACAGACTTGGATTTTGACCACAGCAAATGGGTCCACTGTGAAAACCATATGCAGTTATTTACCTCGGAAAAGGTGCGAATGTTATAGCTTTAACTTTAGACCACACACTCCAGGACATGTCATCTTTTAGATGGTTACAATCTAAAGCAGGTCAACGCTTATCTACAGTTTGTAGATAAACCTGATGCTTTAGCTTAATGTAAATTAAAATGTAAGGACTTTCAGGGATATATATATTATATATATATATATATATATATATATATATTATATATATATATATATATATTATATATATATATATATATATATATACACATACATATACATACACACACACACACACACACACACACACGTTAACATTTAGAGTTAGATTTGTTTTTAAAATATCTGCAGTGGACTGATGTATTCCTGCCTTATACCTTCCAGGTGTTTCTGGAATACTGAATAAATGAAACAACGAATTAACGAATGCAACATGACAATGTGTTAATTAAATAAATGACACTACAAATAGGGTTTTCTCTTAGAGGTTTAGCAGGAATTGTAACAGCAAGACACTTTTTCTTTGTAAATGAAGGCAGCATTATGATGGGAAAGGCACATCTTGTGCTGTCCTTCACTCTTTCTCTCCATTTCTCTGCTATAAGCGGCAGCGGTAAAGCGTGAGATTTCACCCAGTCAGTTTCACTCACCCTTTTCTTAGCATCCGCGCTGCTGAAACACTGGTTCTGTATGAAGTTTGCTGCAGTGATCTGAATTTCCGGGTCGTTATCTGCGAGGAGATTTACAGCCATCTTCATTGTGGTCGGTGCACTTTGGTTTCCCTTTCTGTGGAAATACACATATAGCTTTAATCCTTATCAAATAAAACCGATTAAAATGCTTGGCTCCTAGTCAGTGTGATGGGAAACGTCTCGCCTCACTTTAGTGTGTCAGCTGTTGCTTCTTCCTGTTGGATCGCTGCCCTCTTCATTGTGTGTGTGATGACCAATGAAGGTTGTCTTCTCAAGGCTGTCTCCTGTGTCTGTCTGATGTCCTGAACCACCAGGGGCATGTTCGCTATCTCCCACGCTGCATCTCCGAGCTGACTGGATGTTCTCAGAAGAGTCTGTTTCTCCGAAAACATTCTCTGATGCTCTGCTCTGAATGGGGTGAAGTGTGAGCTGTCAGGCAGAAAGACATCATCGAGACAGTCCTCGTAGACAAGCTTGTTAGAGAGCTGAAGCTTAGGGGCGCAGCCTGAAGCAAGCGGCCAGTTGTTTTGGAGCATCTCGGAACAGGCGGAGGTGTGCAGAGGGAAGGTTCTCTGGAGACGTTCGGCTGAAGACACGGATCGCAGCGCCGGGAGAGTAAAACCTGCAGATCTCCAGATAAAGCCGTTTCCTGATGAGTCGTATCTAACATTCCTGTACTCTCCTCTATTAGCCTGAGGAAACCTCAGACTCGCCCAATGAGGCTGGTTCATCTTAACCAGATGTCTGCTTGGTCCTGGAGTGTCACTGCGGTCAAAATTCTGGAAAGCCTGCAGCGAAAAAAAAAAAATTACGGTTTAAATTTAGATGCACTCCGTCCAGGGTGTATCCTGCATTGATGCCCAATGACGCCTGAGATAGGCACAGGCTCCCCGTGACCCGAGGTAGTTCGGATAAGTGGTAGAAGATGAATGAATGAATGAATTTAGATGCAAATTTAACTTATATTCCTTCAAAAAGAAAGCAAGCTTGTACCTTCATAGGCCCATTTCTGGAAGGTGTGGTACTGGCTAACTGGATGCTGGATACACTACCTGTGAAATAAGTCACAAAGTGAAACAAATACTAATTTATCCTCAACATACCAACTACTACACTTCAGTCTATTAACATTCTTCTGCTTTGTCTCGTACTGTCAAAGTCATGGGTGTGGAAAAGTCACAGCTTTGGGAAGAAAGACCTTTTCATTCTTCCCTGATCATTATTTACATAATACTCCATGACCTAGAAACTATAAACAGGCTCATAACACTAGCATTAGATTTTTGCTTAGTGACTAAATTCTTAAGTCACACCATAGAAACACACGTGTATAAGAACTGAAAAATGAAAAGAAAAAAAAGAGAAAATGTATGGACAGATTTAAGAGAACACATTACCACTGGTTTACATAAATCTAGTGGTTAAAAAAGCCTAGTGGTTAAGGTGTTGGACTACTGACCCCCCACCACCTGCCACCTCCCCCACTGCCACCACCACCGACACACACCGACACCCAGTCCTTTAGGGACTAAATAAAGTGATCAATTTCATTCTAAAATCTTAACTTGGACAGTTCTAAATAACTACAATATTAAACTGGTGTGATTAAAGAATGTGTGGTCGAATAATTCAGCAGTAAATGTAGCAGTGTCACAGCAGGGGAATTTTGTGATGTTCTCACATCTGATGACACTTATGTAAGAAATGCTGCGCGGCCAACGGCAAGCTGCAAAAAACGAGGCTTGACTGGTGTCCTTGATTTAAACAAAAGCTGAATGAGAAAATACCAGTGAATAACAAGATGCACCATGGGTTTGAGAATGATACAGCCCCCTTCACATTTTATGGTTACAGATTTCATTTTAAATGAATTCCATTGACCTACATAAGCCATTGAATAAGAATGAAAATCGAGACATAAGCATAAACCAATTTGTTGGTAATTAATAAGAAAAAAAAAAAAGTATCCAGACTCTTTATACAGTACTTTGTTGAAGCAAGTGGAGCAGCTTCGAGTCTCTCTGGTAATTCTTGCATGCTTAAATTTGAGCAGTTTCTCTCAGTCTTCTTGCCAGATCCTCTGAATCTCAATCTCATGCCACTCCAGTGCTGTTGTAGATGTACGCTTTGGATCTTCTGAAAGGTGAACCTTCATCAGGTTTTATGTACTCTAGAGCAGTGTTTCTTCAAGAACCTCTTTACATTTCATTGCATTGTATAAGATTCTGACCTGCCTCCTTGGCCCTGTTGCTGAAAAGCATTCCCATTGCATGATGCTGCCACCACCATCCTTCACCTTTCTCTAAGACAGCTGAAGTGGCTGAAGTACCTTCTAGCCACTTTACCAGAAAGGCCCGATTGATGGAGCAGTACTGAACGGTCTGCTAGTTTTCTTAGAGGAGTCCTGATGGTTCCAACCTTCATCTATTTAATAGTGATGGAATCCGCTGTCCTTGCCCAGAGCAATGTCACGACACAGAGGTCTATAGAGGGATCCTTAGTCTTGGTTAATGACTCGGTTTCTAGTCTGACATTCTCAGCAAATTGTGTGACCTTATATATTACAATTAAATTTTATTTGTATAGCACTTTAAACAATGGACATTGTCTCAAAGCAGCTTTACAGAACATAACATTTTATGTAAATTTGTTTGTATTTATAACTAATGAGGAAGCCTGTGTTGATTGTGGAAAGAATAAACTCCCTGAGATGGAGAGGAAGAAACCTTGAAAGGAACCAGTCTCCAAAGGGAACCCATCCTCGGTTGGGAGAGAGTGTGATTAGAAATAATGTCCTTTCTACAGTCATATACAGTCCTTTGTAGTTGTGTAACCAGGAGCTCCCGAGCAACTCATAAATGAACTCATCATCCGAGTTCATTCTTAGATTCGAAATGTAGTTCGACATCTAACCTATTATAGACTCAACACCCATGTCAAAGACTTCAAATATTCAATGAAGGAGATATAGCAGATATAGAATGTTATTTTGTGTATTGATTAAGAGGTTGTTCTCCTCAAAGGGCTCATGGGGTTGGCGACTTCTCGTGCACTATTGAACGCCTTTCTAAATCAGTTCTCAAGATACCAAAGCACCTGAACTTGAATTTAAAAGTGTCTTTCAACAAATAACAAATTACATATCAATGACCAAATTATCAAAGTTAAAAAAGTACATTTATTCCATTTTAAGTGAATTTAAAAACACAATAGTGTTATACTACAAACAGGTTAAACATGAAGGGGTCTGAACAAATTTCCAAACTCACGAACACAGAGAGATAGATAGGTGAGTATCTCAGAGTCATAGTAGGATTGGGGTTCCCATCACATTACAAGTGAAACATAGACCGCAGCTAATAATACATGTGTCACAGTGATGATGTTCTGCCCAATAATTTCACTACAGTGAAGTTAAATCACAAGTCATTGACTTCCAGCCACTATGATAAAACAAGACAAACTAATCAGAATCATACATTTTTTTCAAGTAAATCACACACTAATAAATGTTGCTGATGTGGTAAGATGACTGGATAGTACTGGATCATCCTTCCACTTCTGCCATCCACCAAAAGCATGTCACACTCTATAGATCATTCGTAAGCGTATTTCTCATCCAGTCCGAATGAATTCCTGTCATATATCTGACTAGGGAGAAATGGCATGCATATTTTACTCTGGGATGTAAATGCATGCAAATTCCAGAAGAATGATCCTTAACATAGGTGTTGGATTATATTGTTCTCAGATCGTATTTGAAAACAAAAAAAATTATAAAAATTAAATTAAAAGAAATGAATGCCTTGTCTCTCTCGTGTGGGTTGGGGTGGAATTTTCAAAAGACCCAAAACAAGCAGATATTTATCATTTACAGCAATTTAGCAGACGCCCTTATCCAGAGCGACTAACATTTTTATCTCATTTTATACAACTGAGCATTTAGGGCCTCGCTCAGGGGCCCAGCACTGGCAGCCTGGTGGACGTGGGAATCGAACTCACAACCTTCTGATTGGTGGTCCAGCACCTTAAGCACTAAACATCAAAAGTTTAGACATTTTTTGTGTACGTTCTTATTCACAATTAGGACCTAAATGTAGAGCAGGAAAAAATAGGATGCATTATTAGATTAAGGATCAATAAAGAATTAAAATATACAGTTTGGAGTCTGTGGTTAGATCACAAAAGCTCTAGGAAACAAAGCTGCACCAACACCAGACATTTCTTAATCATTCCAATATGAAGTTGAAATGAATTAGAATTTTATACCTTTCATCATGGACTGTTTTGCTTTCCGAGACAGAGTGAGCTGCTGCACTTGTTGCTCCACTCGACTCCTCCGTTGCGCCTCGTCAGCGCCAGCAGAGCGAGCTAACCTGTCCTCAGAAGGTAAAGCCAAACTGGTGTCCTCGGTTTTAAACGACTCATTAAGAGCCAGAACCGTCTTCACGAACATGGACGCGTCGGACGCCATATCGTCGACGTTTTTTTTTCACCTGAATAAAAACCGGACACGCAGCTCTTTTGTGCGTCAGGTGTGTTTCTCTTTTTGTTTAGGGCGTGTCCTGTGGTTACCGGAGGGCGTGTCCTCCACGCGTCACCTGGTTAATCTCCAAACACATTCAAACTCCCTACACATATCCACTACATAGGGTTGGAATAAATGATCCTATATACACCCTATCGAGTGAAGTCTGTAAACAACAGGGAGTTTTTTTTTGTAGTCAGTCTAACATGTAGACGCACATCACCGATACCTGAGATTCAAACATATTAAATGTTGTTACATTAACATATCTGGCATTTAGCAGACACCCTTGTCCAACTGAGCAATTGATGGTTAAGGGTCTTGCTCAGGGGTCCAGCAGAGGAACCTTGGTGTAACTGGGATTCGAGCTCACAACCTTCTGATCATACACCTTAACCACTCGGCCAGAGCCAGGGCAAAAGGGACTACCTGGAGGGGGGAAAGAAAAGAAGGAAAGAGGGGAGGGGAAAGAGAGGGGGTTTGTAGTACAACAGTGGAACTTTGGTGTACCTGGGATTCAAACTCACAATCTTCTGATCAGTAGCCCAACACCTTAACCACTAGGCTAAAGCCAGGGCAGGAAGTGTGAAATAGAGGTGTAGTGCAGGAGAGAGGAGTGTTTTCTTCAATACTCACCTTGTTTTTCCAAAAGCAAGATAATATTCTGTTGTTTTTTTTTAACAAGAATATATTTTTAATTAATATTAAATTCATTAATATTATTTTTTTTAAAGCCCATTTTTTATGTTTTTATGTCTTTTTCATTGTTTAGGTTTTTACTTGCATCCTCAGTCACACGTTAATAAGTTGCATAGACTACAATATGGGCTATTTCTATAGCCCCGTAGAGACAAATAACAGTAATAGGTAAGAGTATCAGTAAGGTGGTTATATTCAGGTACACTATAACTTCAGGCAAAAACAAGACAGTTTTGCTTAACATTATCTATTTTCTGGCCTGGAAAGTGCAAGTCGTAACATTGGTCACTAACCACAACTTCATTCATCCGTGTGAGTTCATCTAAAGGAGTGTGGTCATCATTAACCTGTAATTGTTTAATCAGCCAATTACAAGGCAGCAAGGGCCAATAAATCAAGAGCTTCATTTAATGTTCACAACAAAATTAGAATAATTAAAAAGTGTGATCTCTGTGACTTTATCTGTGGCATGGATGTTAATCTCAGATGTGCTGGTTTGAGTATTTACTGTAATTTTAATCAAATACATTTACAGACTTGTTTATCAAACCATATACTGATAGAGGCTGGAGATATGAGGCTGAGAATACTGAAAACCCCTAACCCTTTGTGTAAATTAAGTGCTTTTTCAAACTTGCCTTAAAGCATTCTCCAAACAATGAGTTATGAAGTCACCTAATGACTTAGACACTTTAGTAAACCGTTTCAGTTTCAACCACAAGGAAAGGCTGAGATGAGCCACACCTCTAATTATAACAAGTCATTTGGTGATTAAAATACAGAGTTTTTCTGGTAATGAGACCACAAAAACATTTACACATTTGAAGGTATGATAGTCATTTTTAGATAGATAGAGAGAGAGAGAGAGAGAGAGAGAGAGAGAGAGAGAGAGAGAGAGAGAGAGAGAGAGAGAGAATTTATTCAGATTTTTAGAGATTATTGTTTTCCAAAACAAAAAAAAAGAAAAATAGAAAACCAATAGAAATCAAAGGAAAATTATATCACATAAAAATATAAAATTATATATACCAAAATAATGATATTATTATGATAATATAATAATTATCAATTATTATTGATATTATTATTATTATTATTAATGCATTATAATAAAAATTATGTAAACAATATAAAACACAGCAGAAAAATAGAAAGGCAATAAAAATACAGAAGAACAATAGATAAACCAACACAAAATACAGTATAAAATAGAAAAACAATTGAAAATACTAAGAAAAAAAAAGAAATAAAACTATAGAAAATACAGCAGAAATATAAAAAAACAACATAAAATGTATTAGAAAAATAGAAAACGAATAGAAAATAAAGTAGAAAGAAGAAGAAAAACCAACAGACAACACGGTAGAAAAATAGAAAATCAATTAAAAATATAATGAGAAAGAAGAAAATACAGAAGAAAATAGAAAAACAAAATTCTGTCGCTTGGTCACTACATCTTGACATATCAGTGCTCTTTCACAGGAAGGCCTCCGGGTGTTTAAACAGCGCCTCCTGGTGTTCACTGAGCCTGGAGTTCATAGAGAGGTTACACACAGTAAGTAAATGACGGCCCTGCCTAGGCTTAGGCTTTGTTTAAGGTTTGCCTATGGTTAGGGTTGTGCTAACGTGTGAGCCTTAGGCTAAGGAAAGGTTTGGGCAAGAAGTTAAGGTTTGTCTCTCTAGGCTAGGGCAAGTGGTGTCGAGTTGTAGAAATGACATTATATACATTTACATTATTTACTGTCCAGTGTCACCCAAATGAGGATGAGGTTCCCTTCTGAGTCTGGTTCCTCTCAAGGTTTCTTCCTCATATCATCTCAGGGAGTTTTTCATGCCGCCGTCACCTCTGGCTCGCTCATTAGGGATGTATTTTAAATTTGAAGTTAATCTTTTTTAAATTAACTTAATTTTAAACTTTAATTGTAAATATTCACTTATTTATTTCTATTCTTATTTTTTCTTCTTCTTATTATTATATATTTATTTCTTTTTCTCTCTCTTCTGTTTCCATACCTCTGTAAAGCTGCTTACAATTGTTAAATTGTGTGTGTGTGCGCGAGTGTGAGTGCATGTGCGAATGTGAGTGTGTGTGAGTGCATGTGTGAATGTGAGTGTGTGTGTGTGCATCATTCCCGAAGTTAGAGTTTTCCCGACACCTTTATATGACGTTTTTAAATAAGAAGCGACTCCAAGTGGTTAAAAGTCTTCCTATGTGGGTGCAGGAATCCCGCACCGACGCAACCGGTCACAAAATCACAGTCAACGAATTAGCCGAAAGGTTTTTTTTTTTTTAAAAAAGCTTTAAAAACGTGATTGGTCGAGAACCGTGTCAGGGTGCGCGCATGAGCGCGCGCGTGCACGCCACTATCCCGACTCCGAACTGTCAGTAAGCGGAGCTCTATATCACATCTCTCACCCGGCGGCGCGCGCGCGCACACAAACAAACACGGCGACTTAAAGGGGCTTCGTGTCCTCGTGAGATTTTTTTTTTTTTGCGTGTGTGTTCTGATCTTTTTACGTTCTAAAGAGAAAAAAAAAAGAATCTCTTACTGAAACCGGTTCGGACATGGATTCGGTGCGGTCATAAAAATAAACCACGAAGAACGCGGATTAGCTGGACAAAGCGAGCCGAGAAGATGAGCGCGAGCACAACGGCGTCGTGTCGCTTCGCCCATTACTTCGTGTTATGTGGACTGGACAACGACACGGGCCTCGAGCCCGACGCCTTAGCGGGTAACACCTCATCCACACGCTTTATCCTGCACACACAGGGTGTTTATTTTCCATCCATGACCTCACGCAGCTGATCCAAAGCTTACTGTCTTTTGATTTTTTCCCCCAGACGGAGTTTGTTTAAATCCCACCTCTATTCCGCCTCTAAACGAGACGATTCGTCCTTTATTTCATCTGCGCCATGCTGTAAAACCTACTTTGTTTCTTAATATAAACACACACCCGTTAACTGTTTATTCTTTTCTCATACACTCCGGTTAAATATTTGACCTTCTTATAATAACGCTTTCTTTCAAACGTAAACGTTTTAAAAACCCACCCGATCTACGGTTATTCGGATTAAAATCCCTTATAATAAAATGACCTGTGATTTAAATGTCAGCTTCCGGTAAATATTCCAGAGATTAAAAAAAATAACTGTGTTGTGCATGCATGCCATTTAACACCATTCTGGTTGAAATTGTAAACAAATCTGACTTTATGTAATATTTCTGATATTTACGTTTACAGCATTTAGCAGACACTCTTATCCAGAGTGACTTACATTTTTATTTCAGTTTATACACCTTAGCAATTGAGGGTTAAGGTGTCCTTGCTGCAGTGGCAACTTGGTGGACCTGGGATTCGAACCAATGACCTTCCGATAGTCTGGTAGTCGAACACCTTAACCGCTGAGCTACCACATCATGATAGTTGGGTGCTAAGACACCACTCCATCCTCTTACATGCTTTCACTCAGCAGGCATCTCACGCCTGAGTTTTTCACATCCAGATTTTAATCATCTGCTCGTTATAATGCGTAAAGTTTGTTCGAACCTGTGTCGACTCAAACTCAGGTGATTGTCTCAGAGTGTCCTCAGAGTGAAGTAGATTTGTTCCAAGTCCAATCCATCCTGAAGTGAACCAATCATGGTGTATATTTAGCGGTCTTGTATGGTACACGTGAGATGAAAATTGAGCCAAATGATGATTATCGTCCCGGGATGTAAAGGTCTACGCACCCCTGTTAACCCAGTGTTTTTCCACCCTGAATGTGAAGGGTATAAATATTCAATGAAAACTGAGTAAGTAAGGCTGTGTAAGAGGCAGCCTATCAGCGCTTACGTCCTGACTTGGCAATATTTTCTCACATTTTTTGCAAAAACATTCCAGATTCATCAAACTGTAGAGGCATTTCCTGTTTACAGACTGCTTCATGTCGCTGATTTTAGTGGGATTCGAGTCTGGTGTCTGGCCAGATCATTCCAGTTTGGATGTATGCTTTGTCATTGTCGTGTGGAAAGGGTGAGATTCTTTTACAGCTTCAGATTATTAGCAGATAGCTGAATGTTTTGCACTAAAATCTCCTGGTATTTGTAGTTATTCATGATTCCCTCTACCTCAATAAAAGCACAATTTCTGGCTAAAGAAAAGCAGCACCAAAGCATGATGCTGCCACCACCATGCTACACTGTAGGTATGCTTATCTTTTGGTGCTTTTTTTGTGAGAAAATGCATCCGTCTATCCATCCTACCCCATAACCCAGACCTAAAGAATATGACCGATTGTTTGTCAGTACTTGCCAGATATTCCTGTAGCTTAATTTCTGTACATTACAAAAAACCTGCCATTTTAACAGGATTGTGTAGACGTTTCATTTCCATTGTATTTGAACTTGGTAAAGGTTTGTTTGCATTTTTCCTTTGCTGGATCTCTAATCAATGAATAATAGTTTTATATGTAGATTTGTAGCCTTTCAGACAATTTGGGGTGTGTGTGTGTGTTTTGGTTCATTGAATTACTTGCACTTCGAAACCAGATAGCTAACGAGTCATAAGATAGTTTCATGTATGAAAGTGCACTAAAACTGAGCAAATGCTGAACTATCTCGGTGTGTTTTCTTCACATTCAGCAGTCATGTGTTTTGTTGTGGAGATGATTGTATATCGCAACCGGTGTGAGAAGCCTGTAATTAGCTTTCGTACCCAACCCGATGATGCTGTAAGTGATGGAAATCATGGAACAGTGACAATCAACTTATCATCTGTAAGCGAATAAAAGTGCTAAGGGTGCAAAAAAGATGCTGTAGCAGTGAGGCTGGCTGAGATGACAACACTCTCAGTTTCAATTGTGGTGAAAAATAGGAGCGAGACTGTTATCCCTCTCTATCTAAACTCGATTCAAAGGCTTGCTATTGTTGCAGATTAGATTAAGAAGTGTTTGTTTATATTTCATTCTAGCAGGGCTAAATTGTGAGGAAAAGAGAGAGAGAGAGAGAGATGAGTTTTCCAGATTCAATCCTGCCAAACCGGAATGCAGCACTTTCTCTGATCTCGTTAAGTCCATGGACACACATTTCCTGTTGATCATCTGTGCATGACTGAACAGATGTATTAAATACCAGAGGGCAGGCACACACACACACACTACACATATACTGCACACTCTATACACTACGCATATACTGCACACACACTACGCATATACTGCACACACACTACGCATATACTGCACACACACTACACATATACTGCACACACACTACACATATACTGCACACACACTACACATATACTACACACACTCTACACACTACACATATACTACACACTCTACACACTACACATATACTGCACACACTCTACAAATACACTGCACACACACTACTCATACTGCACACACTTCACATACTGCACACACTCTACACACTACACATATACTGCACACACACTACACATATACTACACACACTCTACACACTACACATATACTACACACTACACACTACACATATACTGCACACACTCTACACACTACACATATACTCCACACACTCTACACACTACACATATACTGCGTGCACACTCTACACACATACTGCACACACTCTACACACACCATATATACTACACACACTACAAATACCACACACGTATACCAGACACTCTACACCCTACACATGCTACACATATACACACTACACCTACACCAAAGACATGCACTACACACAAATACACTAGCTTTTCCACAGTAATCCAGCATTAAAATCATTTCGCACGTATACCACAAACTACACCGACAAAGTCACCCCACACACAAGCTTTTCCAGTAATTGGGCACTGGAATTATTTCACACATATACCAAACACTACTCAGACACACACACACCACACATATTAGACAAACCACACTACACATACACCACACACTCAACCTTTTCCACAGTAATCCAGCACTGAAATCATTTTCTTGCCCATTTCCTTTTTTTGTGGGTTTGTGTAATCGTACACTTGAGGAGGCTTAGAGTTTAAGAATTCACTATGATTAAGCTTGTGATTTCACGGACATGATCGTTGTCCAGGGCCCTTGTATATCTGAGGTGAGTATCCTGATGATTGGACTGCAGGCTGCTCTGACTCTGTGCCTACTTTGATCGCCTGCTTTTCATACGCCAGTCTATTTAGAAAGGATATTGAATATTATTTACTCATAACTCCATCAGGTTACGGCAGAAACTAGTGCTCAAATTTTCAGCTTGTTTCAACAAACAATACATCATTTTACTAGCTAGGCAAACAGACGAGTTCCTAAACGAATCACTTCAGACTTTAGATGACTCCTTGGGAATTTCATCACACAAGACAAGCTTTCTCATGCCCAAGATCAAATCACAGACTTTCCCTAGAGCTGTTTAACTGCATCTGAAGTTTTCTTAATGTTTCTCAACATTATGACATGCAGAAAACAGGTTTTATATATTAAAAAAAAAAGAGAAGAAAGATTTTTTCTGCTTGACAAATTATTGCGCAGGTTTCTAATTTTTTTCCCCTCTTCTACAGTCTCATGAGTTATCCCGTCGTCGTCTTCTCTTTTCAAATCAGATCGATAATTCTCTATTCTTTAAATATTACAGCGAGTTCCTCACTGCACACAAGATGATCGCTGGCTTCAAATGTCCAAATCTAGTTAGAAAACAAATACTCACGTTATTGCAGTGTAGGAACATTTGCATTACACACCTGCTCACTTGTTTATAGCTCAGTAGAGTTTCAGTTTCAAGATACATTACAACACAAATACATCCACATACATACATAAGCACCACCTGCGTTACGCCATGCAATTTAAACAAATTCATACAGGAATGAAATATCGGACTTAGCGTCTTGTTTTAACCAAATACTCTTCAATTCTTTTGAATGCTATATACTCTTGACCCTATTGTCTGGTTAGAATAAGAAGAAGCCTTTATTTATCACATAAACGTCACAGAACTGGGAGATTTGTTTTATTTCCCCTTCAAAGCCCATCTTGTTAGGAAGATACAGCTCTCTGGAGCGGTGAGGGTATTGTTTATGGGCTCTTTGGGGGCAGCTTGGAGGTGCTTGGGCTCAAAATCCTGACCTGTAAGACCAACTTTCTGTAAGATTGAAAGCTAGATGAACTGGAATAGGAATCCTGCTTAGTACTGTACTCAATAAAAGTACTACCTTTATAGAAAGGTACATAAGGATGTGATCCGAAACATATTGCTGTGTATTGAGACCAGGAAGCGTATGAAAAGATTAAAATAACATGCAATCTAATAGTTTAAAGGCTTATCTGATATAAATTGGTAAAATAGACAAATACCATGAAAGAGCAAAAAAATTGAGCAAGGTTTTCGGTTTGAGATGCAGCTCATGAGGACAATCATGAAAACGGTGTAATATTTTATTGCTACAGTGCGTTTTAATGTTAGTCTGAGCTGAAAACCAGATGGATGGGGCTAGAACTTTGTCCTTTAAATCGTATGCAAGTCCTGAAGATGCGCACAGAGAGCATGAGGGTGTGTGTGTAATAATACCACTTGCGTTACCGCTGTGTTATAGTTTGCTGTTATATAAACCAGGTGTTCTTAGCGTTAAGTTTAAGAATCTCTGCTGTAAGATTTCTGACTGTCAGGAGGTTTGGCTGTAGTTTGAGAGCAGCACACCGAGCAGTAGTCTACTGCTGTACTGGGAACCTGATGATGTGAGTGATGTACATTTTTCATGACCTCTTATCATGTAACAAACGGTGAAAAACATCAGCACGGTGTCACACCGAATGGTGGCAGATGTTCACCCCAATTTTTGTGCGTTCTTTGTCAGATGATTTTATCGGAATTGAATTACAGCTGAGTTGAGATGAGAGCTACAGACACTGCTCACTAACCCAACAATAGCAGACTCAGTCTTTCAGTAGTCCAGATTCTAACCACTGAGCTGTGCATGTGTGTGTGCGTGAGTGTGAGGATCGTATTATTGTGAGTGAGTAAGGGTAGTATCTGTGTGTGTGTGTGTGTGTGTGTGTGTGTGTGTTCTCGGTCTCGTCTCGAGGATGTACTGTCACTCTGTGGTCACACGTGTAGCAGAGCCGCTACGTTTGATGCACTAGTTGTTCGAATCTTCTCACTGCTTTCATTTCCCTAATTCACACCTGCACCGTTAGCATTAATGCTGCTTCAGAGGACGCTGCTCTTTGAATTTTACTGTTCCACAGTCTCCGTCTCTCACACCTCAAACCCGTCTCGCTCCGTTTATTCCCAGTTATTCAGGCTTTAACGCCTGGATCAGTCAGTTTCCCGTCACTGTGTGATCCATGCTGATGCAGTAAATCAGTGCAGTGCTGCTTTCTGTCAGATTCTCTTTATTACACTTGCGTAAACAGATCCTGGTGTGTCTGTGTTTTTGTTTTTTTCCCCCCTGTCTCTAGAAGTGAAATAAAACCATAGACTCAACTTTGTTCAAGCTAGACAAGAAGGTTTTGGGACATTTTTAAGGTTGTTTTATTTCATTGGGTATACTCGAGCTAGGTTTTTGTTTTGATTCCACCTCAAACTGTGGGAGAAACTATGGACCGCTCCCTCGCGTTTGTCTTTTCTTAGCAACCAGTTAACTGTAACGACTGATGTGTATCTTTTAGTACACGAACATTTTGATGTATTTAAAGCTAATACTTGCAGTAAAACTCATTTAAAAATGCTTGATGCTTTGAGGAGGCATGTTGATTTGATGTCACTTGCTGAGCTCTGGGTTTCCTGAGTAGGGAATTACGACCTTTAGTAATGCTACGACAAAGCCATTGGAGATCTTTTATTTTTAAAGCGAGATCGCGGCATGAATGACAACGAGCATTGCTGACTAGATGTGGCCGAGTCCAGAGACGCAACAAAGCTGTGAATAGGGACGCTATGTGTGACCATATTGTGTCGATGCTATGAGCGGCCATATCGTTTTGACGTCACTTGCAGAATTTGAAGATGAATCGAGACTGAGTAGGAATTCCTATTTGAGGCTAAAATGTATGAAGATATGCATGCAAAACGTGCTGTTTTTAACTTTCAGTAATTCTGCATTATGTGCCGAACCAAGCATTAGGATCCACATGCTGCTTCCATAAGCAATGACTGTGTAGCGAGACTTCCGGAGTCAGGAAGTCAAAGCAAGCATTGTGACGTCCGTACACTGAAGCCCATCTCTGTCTTTGTGTAATAATGTTATCCAGTGCTTAGTACTGGGGAAATAAAAGCTCTACACATCAGAATGGTGGAGAAAGGTCGTAGATCTTAGGAATCGTCAAGCACAGAATGGTCCTAGATGTCTCAAGTCCTGAGTGGTTACACGTACAAAGACTATGCTAATGTAATCAGCACTGCGGTCGGTATTCATTTAAAGCTCGTTTATTTCAACATTGTCTGATTATCCGAGAGGACGTGTCACTCTGAGGAGACTAGACTGAGGAGCTGATTTGAAGAATCTGAATCGGAAATTCAGCCACATGCCCTGAGGTACAGGGTACTTGCGTCTTTCAGGGGGAAAACGTTTAACCCTGAGCGCAACAACATGTCAAATTAGACTCTTCCAACATGGCACTGTTGAATATTCCAGTAATAAGAGTCAGGACCGCTTATACTTTGAGACTTCACATAAACTGGGTCTAATGATGAATCATTTATGGAAGGAGGCTCGGGTGTAAGATTTCAGGGCAGAGATGTTTACTCTTCTGGGCTTGTGGTTTGATTCCTGTTTTCCAGTGCTTTCAGTGCATTGTGTTTCCTCTGGGTTCTCTGGTTTTCTCCTTCAGTCCAAAGACATGTCCTGTAGGCTGATTAGCATCTCTAAAATAGTGTGTCTGTGTGTGTGTCTGTGTGTGTGTCTGTGTGTGTGTCTGTGTGTGTGTCTGTGTGTGTGTCTGTGTGTGTGTCTGTGTGTGTGTCTGTGTGTGTGTCTGTGTGTGTGTCTGTGTGTGTGTGTGTGTGTCTGTGTGTGTGTCTGTGTGTGTGTCTGTGTGTGTGTCTGTGTGTGTGTCTGTGTGTGTGTGAGCTTCATCAAATGAAATGATTCAGAAACAGATATCAGCTGCGAAGGTGATGAAGCAGAGGAATAAACACAATAAACCTTCGGGTGTGTCTGAGTAACACATGAGCGCATACGGTTTCCGTCTGAATATTAACCGTGATTGTGTTTGTGTGACGCTTGTCCTGAATCACATCAGAACATTAAAAAAAAAAAAGAAAAAAGAGTGTCTGTCTATATATGTATATGAACAACAGCACATCATGTTTCAGTTCTGAATCTCTGTCAATAAACAGTAATGCATGGTTTTATTTGTATTATTATTTAATAATTAATTATTTATTTGTAATTATTTATTTGCATTTATTTGTATATATTTATTTATATATTTTTTATTGAAAAATAGAGAACTTATGCCGCAGTCCAAATAAGTTGTTGGTTAAGGCTCTTGTTGTAGAGAGTTTTGTGTCGTAGAGTTTTGAGTGAAGCAGAAGGTCAAAGGGATTTGTCAATGGTTCGTTCTGTGTCATTGTGCGTGTGTGTGTGTTTGTGTGTGTTGTCGACTTTGCTCTGTGATGAGCGCCAACTCATAAGATAAACATCGTCCTCTGATAAGGCTGCACAAACACCACATACCTGCTTTACATGTCACTGATTTGTTATTGAAATGGAGCATTTTTCCTTTTGTTAACATGCTGCACTTATATATAAATACTCGTTCTGTTGTCTGGACCTTAATTGAAATCAGTACACAGATGCTTGTGGTCTAATTTGAACACGTGAGGTATGAGGTTATTTCATATGAGGTATGAAATTTTTAAAGGAGTTCTGTGCAGGTCAGAGAGAGAGAGAGAAAAAAGACGATGATGGACGTAGCAATGTTTGTAGGTGCGAATGTGAATTATGTGGTAAATGCTGATCTTAAGCGCCACCCCATTTTTAAAAATTTTTTTTTTTAAACGGCTGGTGGCAGGAAGCCAGACTCCCAGAGAGCTTTTTCACAGGTTTCTGGAAACAAGCTTGATCCTGTGTTTTGATGTGTTGCTTCAACAATCTTGTGATTAATGATGTGGGAATTCTACTGAGCAGTTTATTCACACGGTTGCTCTGATGAAGGACGAGCAATGACTGCTTGTGTTCATAAAGTCAGCATTCTAACCCTCACACACACTTCTACTGTGTTCACACTGACCACCTGATAGTGATTTTCCATTTTAATTTATTATATAGTGTAGTAAACTATTTATTTCTTCAGCATCTACGCCGTTTCAGGTCTAGAAATAAAATGAACTTAGAAATTAATTAGTGTATTAATATTTTTTGACTGTGAATTCAGGAACTGCAGCAATCTCTAAATCTCAGTTGGATGTTGGATTTCTGAGCGATTCTGCAGTAACACAGTAAACAGTTCAACATCCTTTTAGAATTCAGGTGTCCGATGTTCACACGGTGACGTTTATGATGATGATGATGATCGGTGATAAAGAGGAGAGCGACGGTCAAAACGAACAAAAACAGGATTTATTTACTTTATAATTATTTTTATTGTCAAAATTATTTGACACGTTTTAGGTCTGTTTAATCTTTTTGGGTCAAAATCTTTCATTTTTGTTTCCCCACCTGCTGCAGAAATGTTCTGGTGGCTTCCTTCATAAGGATAATAATCTGATGTTAAATGTTTTCTTGTATAAAGTTTACTAAATCGATCAAACACTGAGATTTCATGAACATAAGATATTCTCCAGAAAGCGAGAGCTTGTGATAGAACAATATATACAAAGTTCTGTGTAATCAGATGAGCTGTGTGGAGTCAGAATTTACACAGGGGCAGGTTCACATTACTTCATACATCATACATCAGACATCATCACCAAAGAGTTTACACACAAAGGTCTGACTCAGGAGTCAAAGGTCAACGACTGGTAGCGTCTGGTAGATTCTGTAGCGATGATGAATTTTAGCTGTGTCTAATTTGGGGAAATAGTTGTGGAACTTGTGGAATTTCTGTCATTACTGCACATCATTTCTGTTTTTTTTTTTTTTTTTGGGTGGTAAATCTCTACTTTACACCATATTGTGCTGTTGCCTTTGGTCCATTTTAAGCATTGATCTGTACTTTTTGGCTACAGGATTAAATAGTTTTTCTGAACTTTTACTACCTAGATAGCTCTGATTTTCTCCATTCTGGTTTCTTTACTACTTCATGCTCAGTAAACCGTCTGGGACACACGATTCTTATTGAAGGTGTTTTGCTTTGGTCCATACAGCCAGGACATAAGGGTAAAGGACCAGAGGGCGCTCGTGCTGTTGCTAGTTTCTATTTCTCTTAATCAGAACACAATGGTACCCTTTTTTTGACTTCAGTAATTGAGTCAGCTGGCACACATAAGAGTCAAGAGTCAAGTCAAGAAGCTTTTATTGTCATTTCAACCATATATAGCTGTACAGTACATATAGTACATAGTGAAATGAGACAAGGTTTCTCCAGGACCATAGTGCTACGTAGAACAAAGACAGAGCTAAGGACTTTAGTAAGTCAAGATCTAATGTGTCACCATATAATGACAGGCTATTTGACCATTTTTAGAATCTCACACATGATTTACTCATAACACAACCGTTTCTTTAACCTTCTTAACCAGGTTTTGTTCCAGTCTTGTACTTCACTCCCCACATTAACCCACTACTCACCAATTAAAGCACTAAAGCCCCCACCACCACCACCCCCACTTGCCTGTTTTCATGTATTCGTTCCATTTATTCATTTATGTTTCTCCATCCATGTTTGGTTTGACATTTGCATTTTTGTTTGTCTGCTTATGCTCCATGTCAGCGTTGTACCAGTGGCTAGAGGCAGATCGTCAGGGCAGAGACCCAGAGGCCGTGACGGCAGGTAAACCTCGGCATCACTAACCTCTACCACTAATCTCCTAACTATTCTACTACCTTTGCCTTCCCATCCTTTTCTCCCCAATTCATTGTCAGTTTATTTTTATTTTTCTCTCTTCTTATTATGGTGTGTTCACATTAGCGAGCATCCAAAAAAAAAAGCCAGATGGCAGCTTCTTTTCTGCGTATGTGTGAAACCGGAGCTGAGTTTTAAGTGATGATGAGGACGCAGATTTTTAAAGTTATGTTAAATTAGGTATGATGCAGTAAAGTGACAAATCCCAACAACTGGTTCAAATAAATTTTTTCAACTGACACTATCTTTATTATCATGACATATACGGAAGCTTGTTAAATGTGTATAGAGAAATTAGGAAGAAAAATAAAGCTTGGGAGGAGGTAGAAGAGATCATCGTTGTCTCTAGAGTGTGTTTGAAGCTAGTACAGTTAGCCTGCAGATAATCTGCTAATAGCTAAAATGAAACCTGACACATAATATACATCAACAACTAATAATATAATTTTTTTCCTCACGTTAGTCTATTATTTAATATGCATATATTGGTTTGTGTGGAGTCTTTGAAGACAGTGTTTGTATCTAATACAGTTAGCCTTTGCTGCTGATCATCTAGAAGCTACTGTAATATGTAGCCTGACATGTAATATACATCAAATAACTGTTTATTAATCAAATAATTTTATTAATAGTTTTATTAATAATTTATCAAATAACCCTCACAGATTAATGTGTTCTTTAATTTGTGTTTAACTAGGTAGAAGAAAATACTTTGATGAACAGCCTTGTAAGAGAATGTTTACAGCTAGCTTGTGCTGCTAACTGGCTAATAGCTAATACAAAGCCTGACACATAATATACATCAAACAACTGTTTTTTATAATTATAAAGTATAATATTTATATAAAAAGTATATAAAGTATTTTTTATAATTATAAAGTATAATATTTAATTTGCCTTTAGCAAGTAACATGCATATATATTTGTGTGTGTGTGTGTGTGTATATATATATATATATATATATATATATATATATATATATATATATATATATATATATATATATATATATATATTCTGTACATATATATTGTATATTACACATAGCTAATACAGTTCGCCTGAACTGCTGATCATCTAGACACTAGATAAAACCTGACACATTATATACGTTGAACACCTGTCTCACAGTTTAGTGTTATTTAATTTGCCTTTAACTAGTAAAAGAATATACATGCATATAGGTTTGTCTATAGTCTTACTGAGTGAAACTGTTTGTAGCTAATACAGTTAGCATGCCCTGCTAATGTGCTAAAAGCTAATACCAATGTTGACACCAATTTTCTTTTTCAATGTGTTTATAAAGACAAATAAATGTGCTTTCGGTAACGTTTTAGTGACTAAACAGCTGAACGGATGCTACACAACCTTAAGACACGCACCCACACCCATACGCTCCAGTGCGTGAACACCGTGATACTCTTTCTCTATTGTTACACCTCTCCTACAGATCACTGTTCTCTCTCTTCCTCTCAACCCTTCCTGCATGAGGCACGGTGCTAAAATGTGGGTCATTTTGCTCTGATTTTTTTTTAGAAATCTGCTGCTTCTGCTTCCTTCTCCTTTATATTTAAACTACATGTTTTTAGTGACATGTATCGGGCTTATGTTCCTCATTTAGGTTTGGGTTAATAGGGTTCTTTCTTAGGGTCTCTCTCTCTCTCTCTCTCTCTCTGTCTGTCTGTCTGTCTGTCTGAGATTTTCTTTTTTCCTGGTGTTCTATCCAAATAAACAGACTTCCATGTTATTTAACTTCTGCAATTAAATATATTTTTCATCCAAGGTACACAAAATGAGCATCTGATCACAATCTGACATCCGACTCTGAGCTTCTGTCCTCTAATTATTTATTAAAATCACACATCAGGTGCACATGGCATGCCCCAGTTTACTCACATGTACATCTCATATGCATGGACTCCACCCTGATTTATGCTGATGTTGCCCCGGTGTTCATCCGAGATCAAAAACAAAAAAAGGCTTGATATTAGATATAAGGTCAAGATCTTATCATCACTTGAATATAAGATCTTTATAATTTTAGATGTTGCCCTCTTTCCCTTCTTCCACTCATCATTTTTTCTTTTTTTTTTTTTCCAGGCGAGAACTTTGACCAGAGTCCCTTAAAACGGACCTTCAAATCCAAAGTGCTGGCTCACTACCCAGAGAACATCGAATGCAGCTCTTTTGACCAGGATGCTGTCAACATGGTGGGTTTAACGTTGGTGGGTTGTATCATGTAGCGCCGATCAGATATGATGCCTTGTTCAAAATACTTTGTTTGTTGTTGATGCAGCCATGTTTATTTGATGTCACTTATTGAACTCTAGGTGAAGGAGACCATCCAGATTTTCAAACATGAGTTGAGTTGAGAGGGAGTTTAAAAATAACAATAATGTTACAGCCTCCATTCTGATACAAAGAAATTGTGTATTCAAGACATGAAACAAAAAATTTGAGAAAATTTAAACATTATACAAATACAGAGCGGCTCGATGACTCAGATATGCACTGCTAGATTTTATAAACAAACAGAATGCTTAGTCTTAGTTTAGTTGCAAACGTGAAACACGTTGTTACTATGGTAACCGGTAGAAGGAACCACCTTCTTGCGACTTCATAGTACAGTGACTAGAGACTTGTGGAGATTAAATCAGTGTATCAGTGAAATGTGCTGTGCTGTAGGAGCGGCTAGCTGTGTGAGCGATTACTAAAAAAAAAAGTTTCTTGGACGATACAATAATGTCCAAATCTATGTCTTAATAAACAGGCATTAGGTGCAGAGTGTAAAAATCATTCAGGTTTGCGATTATTGTTGATTATCGTGGATTAATTAATCAACAGTAATTTCCTAGCGCTTGTCACTAGTCTCTGTTATCACATACAAACAAGGAGCACAGGACAATCTCACTGACATGAACTTTGAACTTGTCACAGTGCTGTCACGGAGTTCCGCAGGCACCGTTTGGAAAAGTGTTGTTGTGTTGCGAAGATATTTTAAAGCCCATGAAGCCAAGTCAATAAGGTCAACAGCAATGATTTGTGGTTGAATCGTTTTAAAGCCGATTTAAATTAATTAAATATTTGAAATGTATTTTTTTCACGTATTTTTTTTTAAATATATCTAAATAAATCTATTATATAATGATGAAAGTAAATAAAATTTATTTCCACTATAAAAATAAATTTTTGTAAATTTCACATAATAAACAATCAAAGGTTAAACTAACGTCCACTAGGGGGCAGAATTAAAATAAAAGACTAAAAGTCGTACGTTTGACATTTTTTATAGCTCGGTCTGATCACGTTAATAATTCAGCCTGACGGGAACTCGCTCAGTGCTCGTCAGTCAGAGATACCGTGAGGAATTGTGAAAGACAGCTTGAAGACACATCCTATGAAATAATTGCACAGATGACATGAATTATGTATGTTCGATTGCTCTTAGACGGCAAACAGTCGATAATTTCCCGGCTCAGTTAACGTTTTGTTCGAGACAACATCCTCGATACACATTTTTTTTTTTTTTTTTTTTTTTTTTTTTTTTTAAGAGGTCAGTGAGCTTCTGTGATCTACACATTAACCCACAGACACGTCGGAAGCTTCAGCTCAGAATTCTGAGAGCCTCCGAGTCTCAGTGAGGCTCATGTTACAGCCGCTGTGTTGCTGAATGTAACGGAACTCCCTGACCTGCCATCCCTGTGCTGCAAGGTCATTTTTTTGCGTAAGCAACGTAAACAGAAGCCTGGCGCTGCTGATGGAGCCATGAATTATTCACTTTCCTCTCTGCTGATATCAGCACTCGAGCAGCCTATTGTGGAGACTGTCAGGTCTCAGACAGGAACAGCTGAGCAGTGCTGCTTCTTCCTCAGTGACGTCAGCACAGGAGCGTTCTCCCTCTTTCTCTCTCTCTTTTACACATACACACACACACATACACACAGCTCTTATGAACATGCATAGTAATTTCACTTTCTCTTACTCTCTTTCTCTCACACACATACACACACACACACAAATATACCCACAGCTGTCATGAACATACATACAGTAGTAATTTTCACACACACACACAAATATACCCACAGCTGTCATGAACATGCATAGTAATTTTCTCTCACACACAAATATAAACACTTCTCTCATGAACATGCATAGTAATTTCTCTCTCTCTCTCTCTCTCTCTCTCTCTCTCTCTCTCTCTCTCTCACTCACACTCACACTCACACTCTCTCACACACACACACACACAACACACACAGCTCCCATGAACATGCATAGTAATGTCTCTTTCACTCACTCACTCACTCACTCACTCACTCACTCACTCACTCTATCTCTCTCACACACACACACACACACACACACACATGCACATACATATGCACACAAATATACACACTTCTCTCATGAATATGCATAGTAATTTCACTCTCACATGTACACAGCTCTGAACTAGTCTCACATACATACCCAGTAATCTCTTTCTTTTCCAAAAGCACTTACCAGTGATTCTGTTTTATTAAATATCTTATCCAAAATGTTTCTCTCCTCGGCCCAATACTGATACTGGCTGCCACATTGTATGCAATATTTTTTTCTCTTGCCTTTCCACAATGCGATGCATGTTTGTGTCAGGAGTGTGTTAATAGGATTTATATAATAGGAGATTCAGAGTAACCAACAGATGTACATTGTGATTTTAGATTTCTTTAGATTTTTTAGAGTTTATCCAAACAGGGACAAGGTCACACTGTTGTTGGGGGGTGTGTGTGTTTATTCAGTTTCTCTATTTTTTAGACGTATTCAGTATTTATTGACTGCTGTAGCTTAGTATTTATGTGTTGCTCTCTCTCCAGCTCTGCATGCCTAAAGGTCTGTCGTTCCGCACTCAAAAGGACTCCCTGACCCCGAAGTTCCACTCGTTCCTAATCACACGTGAGGACGGCTCTCGCACCTATGGCTTTGTTCACACCTTCTATGAGGAGGTGACCAGCGCTCAGATCCGTTCCGCCATGCAGACATTGCACCAGATGCACCATGCAGAGCACACCTCATCCCATACCTGCCCTTCATCCTCCTCCTCATCCTCTACCAGTATGGACTCGCTAACCAGCAGTTCAGACGAAGCGGAGTCTCTGTCCTCTGCCTGTTCCGTGAGTCGACATTGTTGCAAATCTCAGAGCTACGATGCCGAGCAGGACACGCTGTATGTCTCTAAAGCACTGTGTCTAATCACACCCATGCCCTTCATGCATGCGTGTCGCCGCTTCCTGGCCCAGGTGCACAGGGCTGTCACGGCACAACAGCCACCTCCTTTACCTCTAGAGAGCTACATACACAATGTGCTTTATGAAGTCCCGCTTCCGCCTCCTGGGCGCTCCTTAAAGTTCCACGCCGTTTATGAGCCCATCGTATGTCAGCGGCCAGGACCGGCCGAGCTCCCGCTGGCAGATTTTCCCCTGGGCGAGGCCTTCCGGCTGCTAGGCGTTGAAAACCTGGTGCAGCTCTTTACCTGCGTCCTGCTCGAGATGCAGGTTCTGCTTTACTCACAAGGTGAGACTCAAACCGAGGCTGGTTTAAAACAAAAAAAATGGAAAGTTTAGTTTTTTGTTAGACTTTCCCTGTGTATATATATGCTAGCTAATGCTAGACAGCTTGGCCACATTCATTCTGTGGTGTTGTCTGTATATTTAGCTATGAACATGTGTTTGTGGGTACATGTTCATTCATTGCAGGCTAATTCCATGCTTAGCATCATTAATCTACTGAAAGAGGATCTTCTACAGCTAAACCATTTTAAAATGTTAGTTTAGCTAATAATCATTGCCTGTATAAGTGGAGAACATTTGAGTTAACTCGATCCTAAATAAAATTCCTGACACATTTTTCAGTCAGAGTATAAACGATTAGTATCAGGTGGCTAGGCTGAAGCAGAACATGTTAGCATGGACGTTAGCTGCCTCCAAACCATCTGCCGTGTGTTTGATATGGAGAAAGTGTAATGAATAAAAATGTTTAAAATCACTTTTAACAAACTCAAGGCATTAAGTATGAAGTCTCGAGGCAGCGAGCATCACGCCATGTCACCGCTCTGTAGTTATTACTCTACATCATACATCGGGTTCTTAATTATAGGATGCATACATATACTCATACTGACAGGTCAGATTATTATGTCTCTCTGTGTGTCTGTGTCTGCCTCTGTCTGCCTCTCTCGCGCTCTCTCTGTGTGTGTGTGTGTCTCAATGAAAATCTCTCTCTCTCTCTCTCTCTCTCTCTCTCTCTCTGTGTCTGTGTACAGATTATCAGAGGTTGATGGTGGTAGCAGAGGGAATCTCCACGCTGCTCTTTCCGTTCCAGTGGCAGCATGTGTACGTTCCTATCCTGCCTGCTTCCCTGCTGCACTTTCTAGATGCCCCTGTGCCCTATATCATGGGCTTACAGTCAAAAGAGGGCACAGACCGCTCCAAACTGGAACTGCCTCAAGAGGTGATTGGGAAAACACACACACGCACACACACACACACACACACACACACACACACACACACACACACACAGAATGTACACTGAAATCTCTGTAGTAAACAGAGTGGAGTGTGAGGTCACTGATTACACAACTGATACAGACACTGGGACTGAACAGACTGCACATGGCCTCATAAAGGGGTTTTTGTATGGAGAAGTAAACTGTGTGTGGGGGGACGGAATAAAACCAGCAGATCGGAAAGATGTGCACACACTTCTTATTAATCTAATGAATTAATTAATTTCATGATTTATTTTACAGGGACAGCGCACATTAATAAACATTACATAAAATGTTGAGTTTACTAAAGGCTGTGTTTCAATAACAAAATTAATAAAATCCTATTAGAATTTTATGCTTCTTTTTTTTCTTTTTAAACTTGCTAGTGTACAGTTTTAGTATTATTACAATTATTACTTTTTTTATTCATATATTATTATATTCTTTTGCTTAAATTTATTTATTCATATTATGCAATTTTTAAGTAACCTGCCCCCCCACACACCTTTTTTTATTTTACAAAATATGACAACTATTGCTGTAAGTATGAACAGTTTTTTTTTGTTTCAGTCTTTTGTCGATGATCTTGTACACAAAGAGATTATGGGAAGTTTTTGGACGGTTTCACACCCTGCTCTTTTGCTGTGATGCATTATTATTATTATTATCATTATCATTATTATTATTATTATTATTATTATCCGGAACTGTGAGCTTTTCCTTATTTGTATTTCCTAAATCCTATTATCCGTCCATCTCTCGCTTATCAGTGTTGCTTAATACAGATAGAGATTGAAGAAGGTGTATATGTGTGTGTGTGTGTAAAATTATGTATAACCTCATAAGATGTCTGCTACACTCACAACCTCTAGTCTGTTCTGTCCTTTTTCGTGCTCTTTCAGTGAAAGCTTCTCAATCTGTACTTTCTCATCTAAGTCATGCGCTCTGCTCTGTTTCAGCGGCTCCGTTTTTGATCAAAGGTTTTCTTAATGGAATTTAATGCGCACAAACGTTGTGATGTGCTTCGGCGTGTTTTTTTGTGCCAAGTTTGCAGCAGCACTCGATCCCAGGAGTATAAGCAGTGCTTCTGCTCTGCCGGAGTGTTTTATTTATACATCGGGAAAATGAGGACGCGTGTTGTGAAGCTGTTCACGTGCTTCTGTACGATCAGGTGTGGTAGAAGGGTGTGAGGAGAACATCTCTAAAACATATTGGTGCTTTATATGTATTTAATATCGCATCTTACAGGTTTATCAGTAGTCCTGTATGTGTATGGATATTTAACAAGATTAGACTTTAGCATCGTTTTAGGGACTTCTTGCCAACCACACCCGTGTAAACCCCCACTCCAAACACCCACCCCTCTCTTGTGTTGCCGTTGCTTGTGTTTACATCAGTGAATGCTTTTACTGAATTCTCTTCTAATGATTAATGGTGGCTGGCGTGTCATTTCCAGGCGAACCTTTGCTTCGTGGACATTGACAATCACTGCCTGGAGCTGCCTGAGGATTTCCCCCAGTTCCCAAACAAGGCTGAGTTCATCCAGGAGCTAAGCGAGCTACTGCTGAGTTACGGCCTGCCGATAGAAGGAGGCGCTTCCTCACCCTCGCCTGCCTCCACTCAGACCCGTGTGACCGGCCCTGAAGCCCTGAGAGACTTGGTGGACGACGGGAGGAACGGAAATCTGCCGTTAGATGTTGCGGACATGCTGCAGGGAAACCCGACTCTGGAGCGCCTTCAGGCTCTAGCCAAGCGCACGGGGGTGAAGGTTGCACGTCTGGAGGAGCTGGCGGTCAGGCAGAAGCCTTTGGTGGAGGAAAACACGGCGGTGTTGAGGACTGGCATCGAACAGGAGGAGTTGAGGAATGCCAAGCTAAACGTGCAGCTCAGGGAGGTGTTTGCTGCTCGCTTTGTTGCGATGTTCGCTGACTACGAGGCGTTCGTCATTCAGAACTCTCCAGACCTGGAGTCCTGGCTCTCCAACCGGGAGCAGATGCACAACTTTGACAAGGTGACCAAATAACTTAACACTTAATATTCTAAACGTGTAGACATTTCTACTCGTCAGGCATTTTCAGTGTTTGTTTGTTTGTTTGTTTATTTTTTTTATTGTGTGTAATCTATCATTCCGAAATGTACGTACAATATTGTTGCTCTCCCAATTCGCTCTGTAGGCTTCCTTCCTGTCAGACCAGCCAGAGCCATACCTACCTTTTCTGTGTCGCTTCATCGAGACCCAGATGTTCGCCACCTTCATTGACAATAAAATCTTGTCCCAGTGGGAGGAAAAGGAGCCCCTTCTGCGCGTGTTTGATGGACGTATTGAGAAAGCTCGCCTCTACAACGTACGAGCGCCCAGCCTGCGCTCCTCCGTCTACCAGAGGTGTAGCGTCCTCAGCGAGTCCGGTAAGCAGTTCTGCTTTCATTAACACTTACAGAACAGCTGATAAACTGCTGTTTTTTTTGTAAAGGGTTGCAAACTTTTAAGGGGAAGAGAAAATTGTGAATAAAGTAAAGTAGTGAATAATGCTGAATCATTCATCAAGTCCCATTCATCAAGTGCTGTGAAATGGTGCTACAGAAAAGTGTGCGCGTACGTTTGTGTGTGTTCTTTTTGGTCTGAAACTTAATGTTCCATCTATCTGTTTTTGAAAGATTAATAATCCAGTATTTGGCTCAAGGCTTAACAGCATTTATCTGGAAGCTTTTAATTTTCTCTACTCCACTTTGCAGCTCAGGCCATTGAGCAGCGTCTGGGGAAAATCGACCACACAGCCATTCATCCTCACTTGTTGGATATGAAGATCGGTCAGGGCAAATACCAGCAGGGCTTTTTCCCTAAGCTGCAGGCAGACGTGCTCGCCTCAGGCCCCACCAACAACAAGTGAGTACGGTCCTGATCCTGATCCAGGTTCCTGATTTCTCGCTTCACAATGTGCCAGATTTGTCCTTCATCCCTTCCGCCCACATGTTTAATCTTTGTCTCTGCAGCACTCGCTAATGAAGCCGTGTTGATGTCTGTCAGTCAGATGGAGTTAGTCATCCAGAACAGTAGATAAAATGACATGAATGCTCCTGCGATTGCGATAGAAAGACAAACTGTTTGCTTATTGTCCTACGTACATGAAAGATCTTAACTGTATTCCAATAAATATTTAAACAGTAAAGCGTAAATAAAGGAAATGTAGAGTGACTATTTCTTGACTCTTAGCTGGGTTGGTGCACCATGTTGGAGCCTGAGGCGGAGTGGGTTTTATCTCTTAGGGGAAGAATTTTAATCTTTATTAGCCGTATTTATAAAAATCGGCCACTCTGTGACTTGTGGATTACAATTCATTTAATTCAGTTTTTTAATATTTACTTGGCTAATGCCAACTCCACTCTTCAGCTTAAAAAGAAATAAATTAAAAAAACAAACCGAGAGCATTTTTAATGGCACCTCATAGAAAAGGGCATTTATTTATTTTATTTATTTTTTTTAAACACTAACTTCACAGTCTATAGAAAAAAAAAATTCTTAATTGTTATTATTAATGTTCATCTTTCATACAATCCCATAATATAAGCTACATTTTCTGACCAATGTCCTTCCTTGTCAGTTGAATGTTTTGTTTGAAACAACCGTCTGGAATCAGGAGCCTTGTATCCAACGTTGTGATCCAAATTAATTTATATAGCAGATAAAATCTGCTGACGTGTTGGTGTGTTATTGACATGTCTGCTGTCAGCAGGTGGACTAATCGCGCCGCTCCTGCTCAGAGACGGAGGGACTTTCACAGGCAGCCGAACGATCATCACGGCCTGGACAACGACCTCAAAGAGGTTCAGTACGGCTTATTCCTTTCTTCATCAGCAGTGTTTCATTCTTTCTTTCGCGCTGCTTGCTCTCTAACATGGCTCTGTATTTGAGCCCAATACATTTTTCCCTGTTTATATTTTTTATAAAGAATCTATAGACAACACTGTCTGACTCTTACACTAATTTAGTCATGAATTATTCATCACACTATATAAGCGCTACTTCAGCCAGCACTTGTTTTTGTCTGAGCAGCAATCAATATTAATATTAAGCATTTACTGGTTTTAATTTTCCCCCAATTTCTTGCTTATTTTAAGTTATTTAATTAGCATGCAAAGTCTTTTTATAGCTTGTTTTGTGTTTGCTTTGTGCAGTTTGTTTTTGTCATAAGTCTTGCATGGCTTCTTTGTAGTTTTTGTTTCATTCATCAGCTTATTATTATTATTATTATTTTGCTTCTTTGTGCTCTCCATTGTTGTTCGTGTCCTTCGTTTGCGTCATGCTTTCGGTTGTGGGTTGTGGGCTGTACCGCTTCACAGCCGGTGGAGGGGTGCTCATTTGTGCAGAGCTCTACAGCTTCCCTGGAGCGTGCCAAAGCAACCAGGCCTCATGCTAAACCACCCAAAAAGTCCTACTCCACCTGCAGCCTGGTACGTTTGAGGCCTGCTATTGTGTGAGCCACTGAGAGCTGTTTGAACAAAGCTTAGGTACAAACATAAACCTGACAAAAGCACAAAGAGGTCTGATGACGAGTTCCCGGCGCTTCCTAAATACCAAAGCTTTGACAGAAGCTCTCACTGGATCATAAACATCACACTGCTAAACCAGACGTATCTGTAGACGCCACCTTTCCTTCAAACGCCTTCAAACACCAGGAGAGGAACTAATAGATGTTAGTTCGCCATGTTTAGTTAGTTGTATTTAGAGAAATAAACCACTTTTCTCCTGGATCGTGATTTAGATGAAGCGCTGTGTCCGTTACATTCAACAAGCCTGGATATAGAAATTATACATTCTGCCTTAAGCTGGTTTTACACTGTAGTCTTTTCCTGATGAACCTAAAGAAATGTTTTTCACATCGTTTTATATGCTGAAGATCTTAAATCTACGATTAAAAAAATTCTGCCCTTCTATGTGAGGAGCGATGCAGTACATGAGTATATAATAATAAATATAATGTCATAAACAGAATGCTTATGTGCTAATTAGCCTGCTACACACCTGGGCCTGTATTCATAAAGCTTTCAAAATAATCTGCTATAATAAGCTTCTAATTTAGATTAAAAAAAATTCTAACTAGGAAACTTAAGAGTGATTCAGGACCAATTTCAAGAGCAACTTGAAACAACTTTTATCTTAGAGAGGAGGCGGGGCTTAACCCTGCTACTAGGTAGGGGACACTTTTTTTGTTGACTGTGATTGGTTGTCCAATAAAATTAGTTGTTTTTTTTAATCTGGTCTATTATAAGGCTTCGATTTGTACGGATTATGTTCGTGACCGATCATATTAGAGATGTGTTAACATCTGTATGTTATAAATGACAGTGCAGAAATGTCATAGCAAGAAATTAGATCATTTCTGTGGCTATGGCATTTCAGCTCTGTTTTGGAGATGTTAGTGTATCTCTAATGAATAAAAACTATATAAATAATAAAATACTCTCACTCTCTCTCTCTCTCTCTCTCTCTCTCTCTCTCTCTCTCTCTCTCTCTCTCTCTATATATATATATATATATATATATATATATATATATATATAGATATATATATATATATATATATATATATATATATAGATATATAGTGCAGAATTTTTTATATTTTATTTATACATCATATATATATACACATACATACACTGTATATATACACACACGTACATGCACAATATATATATATATATATATATATATATATATATATATATATATATATATATATATATATATATATATTGTGCATGTACGTGTGTGTATATATACAGTGTATGTATGTGTATATATATATGATGTATAAATAAAATATAAAAAATTCTGCATTCTGTATATACACACACGTACATACACACAATATATATATATATATATATATATATATATTGTGTGTATGTACGTGTGTGTATATACAGTGTATGTATGTGTATATATATGATTATATAAATAAAATATAAAACATTCTGCACTATCAGATATTATATATGATTTGATCACAAATATAATCCCTACACGATCTAATCTGCATCATCTTATTAACTCAGTATCATTATTAAATATCATATACAATACATTTCTTCTCCCTCTTCAACTTTCAGCCATTTTCTCCTCTGATAAAGAAACTCTTAAGACTCCTAACACTTTTTGACCTTAAAAGCTCTTTCAAGGCTTAAGATGCTTTATGAATAACTTTCATCTTTACAAGGACCTTCTCTTTTAATATTAAGGGGAAATGCCCACATTAATACAAAAAAATTGTATTAGAATTTCATCACTAGGAGAAACTCTTTACACTAAAGATTTTCATGAATACAGGCCCTGAAATTCACCCTTATTATTGGGACAGAAATGTGAAGTCAGACTCACATGCTGTCGCAATTCAGCAAACTGCTTTTAAATCTTTTAGGCAAGGATTTTAGACAAGCTTCATCACAGCATTCACACTTAAAGATTTCATAGTTATGCATGGATGGATAGATGGATGAATAAATGTTTAAATAGACGGATATACAGGTATATAGATAGAGGGATGGATAAATGGATGGGCTAGATACAATATATATTGAGGGATAGATATATGGATGGATGGATGGACCTTAAGGGCCTTTTTACACCTGGTCACTTCATGTGTTTTCTCTGATCCGATAGCTATCTGATTTGTTAAAACTGTTCCATTTACATTAGGCCACATAAATGCGTCTCGGCGAATCGGATATCAATCCGATCTTTCTACTCCCGCCCAAAATGCAAATATATTTTACCTCATTTCCGGGGTAATTGTGATTGAACACGCTTTGGTGTATGCGGTTTTCAGAATGCAATCAATATATGTTTTACAAAGCTTTTATTGGATGCTTTCATCGCTCCAAAGAGCAATAAGTGCCTGCGTTTCACAACTGCCCTGCGTGTCGTCCATGTTATTTGTTTCTGGCGCGATGCACGACTCGTGAGTCACTTGCGAGTGATGTACGTCCGTTTGGGAGGAGTATAGCGCTGACGTATGTGGCTTGAACAACCGTATTCATTTACACCTGTCCAGTTTCATCTGAAATGCGTCCCAGACCACCTCCTGAAGTGGTTTGAACGATCGGATTTATATCCGTCTCAAAACCGTTTCGGAGGGCATTTAGACCTGGTCTTTTTACGATCGGATAGCTATCGGGTCACAGAAAACGCATGAAGTGACCAGGTGTAAAAAGGCCCTTAGATAGATATGCACAATCACAGTTCACAGTGATTGCTGTATGATTGTTATATCCGTTCTCAAGTAAGATCTCAATTCTGGGGGAAAGATTTCCCTCTGATGGGAAAGCAGTCTAGATATTACCCAGTGTAAAGCCAGTTTCTGACAGGACGTTTCAGTTTGTTTACAATTTTATATGAATAGGCATTTGTATATAGACAGACACACAGAATGAGACAGACACTAACATGTCCATTTCTCTGTAGAAATACATGCAGGAGGCTCGTAGCCTGGGTAAAAATCTGAGGCAGCCCAAACTGTCTGACCTTTCACCTGCGGTCATCGCACAGACTAACTCCAAGTTCGTGGAAGGATTACTGAAGGAGTGCAAAATGAAGGTGTGTATGGTTTTATCCTGTCTGATCCTTGACTATCTCTTTCTCTTAATTTATTCATTCATTTATTCTTAGTGTTCCTTGAGTACAATGTGGTTTAGTGTGGCTTATTTGATATTTCCTCAACTAGTCCTGCCTTTTGATGAAGCTCAAGACCTCACCTGAGGTTGCGGTTATATTAACACATGTGTTCTTGGTTCAGACTAAGCGGATGTTGGTGGAGAAGATGGGTCGAGAGGCTGTGGAGCTCGGCCACGGTGAGGCCAATATCACTGGGCTGGAGGAGAACACGCTCATCGCTAGTCTGTGTGACCTGCTAGAGAGAATATGGAGCCATGGCCTGCAGGTCAAACAGGTACGGTTTTAACAACTCGGACACGTAGTCAGCATTCTGGATATAGAAAAGAGGAATTGCATTTAAGCTATGATGGCAACGAGAACGCGCTTCTTGTAATTCGGTCTGTAAATAAAATTCAAAAATTACTTTGATTAGACATTTACATTGTCTAGAACTACTGCGGTTGAGACGGTGTCTGTTTGCAGGGGAAGTCTGCATTATGGTCCCATTTAAGGCATTACCAGGACACAGTGGAGAGGATGGAGCAGCAGCAGGTTGACTCATCAGGTACAACACCTACACAATACAATATATACACACATACACACACACACACACACTTACGTGTCTGTTATTCGTCTGCTACATAGCATCTAACGGACAAGACAAACGGAAGTCGGAGTCGTCCATTGGCCTGCCAGTGCTGCGTGTGTCAGTCATACAGGACATGAGGTGACTGAGACATTACTGCAACATGTTAATGAACTGAACAGAATGGGAATAGTTCCTTTTATCAAAAGCCAGCCTTCTTAATGACATAACATTTGCTGCAGGTGTGCGTGTGTGTGCGTGTGTGTGCGTGTGTGTGTGTGTGCTTCCAGAGCACAAAATTCATTAATATTTAAGGCTGTGTGCCAATGATGGGAAATATTTTCTCAGCTACTGAAAATAAAGGAATCAGTCATTTCCAGGCATAAATGATCAATGTAAACAAATTGGAAAATTCTCTCTCTCTCTCTCTCTCTCTCTCTCTCTCTCTCTCTCTCTCACACACACAGACACATTCAGAGCATGGGAGAGATCAAGACTGATGTAGGGAGAGCACGAGCCTGGATTCGTCTGTCCCTGGAGAAGAAGCTGCTTTCCCAACACCTCAAACAGTTGCTTTCTCACCAAGCTATAACAAAGTATGATGATCACACACACACACACACACACACACACACACACACACACACACACACACACACACACACACACACACACCAAGCTAAATACAGCATTGATCATCAAAATAATAATCACTCATGCTTCCAGTTAATACTAACAGAAAAAAACAACAAAACACAACACATAATTAAGAATTCATTCCCGTGGCTTATTAACACAGTCTGATCTCACTGGCAGTGGAAGGTTTAGAGCAGAAATCATAATGCTGTCAATCTACAACCTGTCACAAAACAGCATCAGTGATCCACCTCCATGGTTTTCCATCGCTTGCAGTGCTCTTGTGCTGATCTTTTTTCCAGAATGATCTTTTGTTTTCATTTGTCTAAAATACTCTTTAAAGTGCGAGTTATACCTGTTCTTCTGCAAAGTTAGTTCTGTTTGTTTGTACAAAGAGAAACAGAAACTTGTTGTTCATCATTTTCTGAAGAGTGGCAATAATTATTGTAAGCACTGTGTACGTTGTGTGTGCTTCGTTTTATTTTGTGTCTGTTTGTAATAAGTGTGTAACACGTCCACAGGAAGTTGTATAAGCGATATGCCTTCTTGAGGTGTGAAGAAGAGAAGGAGCAGTTTCTCTTCCATCTGCTGAGTCTGAACACAGTGGACTACTTCTGCTTCACCAGCGTCTTTACCACCATCAGTGAGTACACACACACACACACATGCTTTCTGCATTAATACACTACAACTCCAATATTAAATGATTTGTCATGCATACTCAGTACAGCAAAAGTACAGAAACGTTGCCTAGATGTGTGTTCATTTGAGGTCAGGTGGAGACGGACGGGCGGGGGGGACAGACAGATGGGGACAGAGAGATGGAGACAGATGGGGACAGAGAGATGGGGACAGATGGAGGGACAGACAGACAGGGGGGAGACAGGCAGACATGGGGGACGCAGGCAGGCAGGCAGACAGACGGGGGAGACGCAGGCAGGCAGGCAGGCAGACAGACGGGGGAGACGCAGGCAGGCAGGCAGGCAGATAGACGGGGGAGACGCAGGCAGGCAGGCAGACAGACGGGGGAGACGCAGGCAGGCAGACAGACGGGGGAGACGCAGGCAGGCAGGCAGGCAGACAGACAGACGGGGGAGACGCAGGCAGACAGACGGGGGAGACGCAGGCAGGCAGGCAGACAGACAGACGGGGGAGACGCAGTCAGGCAGATGGGGGGAGGGAGGCGGAGTGAGAGAGACTGGCAGACAGGGGAAGGGAGAGAGAGAGAGATTGAATGAATCTGTGTCCCAAATGACATACCACACATTGCACCTGTTCTATTACTTCATTTTTGTCTTTTCCGGTCCACTAAATTGGTGTTTTTTATTTTTGTAATTTATTTTTCCTTTCAGTGATTCCATACCGTGCCGTCATCATCCCTATCAAGAAGCTGAGTAACGCCATGACCACGTCAAATCCCTGGGTGTGCGTGTCAGGTGAACTAGGAGATTCAGGAGTCATGCAGATCCCAAAGAATGTTCTGGAGATGACGTTTGATGTGAGTGCCACTGACATCAGTGCTGCTGTTTTCATGGCAACGGTTTCCGTGGTGATAGAGCTGTGCTGAGTTGAAAGCATGAAAGTAAAGCTGAATTATTTTCACCTCTCGTGTTTGATAGCTCTGCCTATGATATTTTAATACTGCTTCCCATTCTGAAGTGAAATGCTTCTCAGGGCCATGTGGTTTATATTTCCATCAAGAAAAATTTTTAATTACAATGTTCTCAGATGTTTGGATTAGTCAGTAACAGATTACACATAGAATTGATTAGTCGTGTTTAAGATGCGTATTGACCTGCAGAAATTAGTAAGCCAATGCTGTTTGATTATCCAACAAATAATTAGGTAGAAGTGCTGACAGGTGAGAGCTGACATTAGCATAGTGCTCTAAGACTGGGAGACTTGCACTGTGGAAGCAGAAAACCTCGCAGTAGGTGTGTGTATTCCTACTTACTGTAAAGTAGAGGTGTTTAAGAAAGGAAAAAAAAGCAGCGTTCGATGTGATTCCTCAGCGTCTGAGGCCTAGATTCGTTCAGACTTAATCAGTGTTGTTAATTTAGCAATATTACACAAACAAGAGTCAGCTGTAGTGATTAGGATTCATCCCACTTACTCGATTCTTTTGATTCTGTCCAACAAAACGATTCATTCACTGATTCATTCAGTGTAACCCTTAATTTTGCTTTGTTGTAAAAATAGTGTTTAAAACTACTTTTACTTCAAAAGGTAACAGCAAACCTGTATTTGTTTTGTCTAAGGCGTTCGTCAGTCTGTATGCATTCATACTCTGGAATTATGTTTCATATACAGATATAAAATGTCTACATACTAAGTGCTATATTCTCTTATATCATGGCTCCATCTCACTCTCTCCTCTTTTTCTCCTCTTTAAGACTCATGTATGAACTGAATGAATGATTTTGTTCACAAACTGGTTCCCTCACTTCTTACTCAGCCACTTGTCCCAGTTCATACAGAATAGGAGTCACTTTCATTAAGACTCGACACAAAGCCTTGCTTAGTAAGTGGCATATTCATTGAATACAGTGGTGTGAAAGTGTTTGCCCCTTCCTATTTTTTTTCCTTTTTTGAACGTTTGTCACACTTTAATATTTCAGATCATCAAACAAATTTAAATATTAGTCAAAAATAACAAGTAAACACAACATGCAGTTTTTAAATGAAGGTTTTTTTATGAAGGGAAAACAAAATCTAAACCCACATGACCCTGTGTGAAAGTGTTTGACCCCTAAACCTAATAACTGGTTGGTCCACCCTTAGCAGGAAGAGTTGCAATCAAACTTGTGATGAGTCTGTTACAGCGCTGTGGAAGAATTTTGGTCCACTCATCTTTGCAGAATTGTTGTAATTTATCCACATTGGAGGGGTTGTGAGTATAAACCACCTTTTTAAGGTCATACCACAGCATCTCAGTAGGATTCAGGTCAGGACTTTGACTAAGCCACTCCAAGGTTTACATTTTGTTTTTCCTTCAGCCATTCAGAGGTGGACTTGCTGGTGTGTTTTGGATAATTGTCCTGCTACAGAACCCAAGATTGCATCAGCTTGAAGTCACAAACAGATGGCCACACATTGTCCTTCAGCATTTTTGGTAGACAGCAGAATTCATGGTTCCATTTATCACAGCAAGTCTTCCAGGTCCTGAAGCAGCAAAACCGCCCCAGACCATCACACTACCACCACCACCACCATATTTTACTGTTGGTATGATGTTCTTCCTCTGAAATTCAGTTACTTTTACGCCAGATGTAATTAGACACACACCTTCCAAAAAGTTCAACTTTTGTCTCGTCAATCCACAGAGTTTTTCCCCAAATGTCTTGGGGTTCGTCAAGGTGTTTTCTGGCAAAACTGAGACGAACCTTTATGTTCTTTTTACTCAGCAGAGGTTTTGGTATTGGAACTCTGCCATGCAGGCCATTTTTTCTCTTTTTTATGGTGGAGTCATGAACACTGACCTTAACTGAGGCAAGTGTGGCCTGCAGTTCTTTTGGATGTTGTTGTGGGGTCTATATGTTGTGACATCTAGGATGAGTCGTCGCTGCGCTCTTGGGATAATTTTGGTCGGCTGGCCACTCCTGGGAAGGTTCACCACTGTTCCATGTTTTTGCCATTTGTGGATAATGGCTCTCACTGTGGTTCGCTGGAGTCCCAAAGTCTGGCTTTATAACTTTTTCTCATTTGTTCCTGAATTTCTTTGGATCTCGGCATGATGTGTAGCTTTTGAGGATCTTTTGGTCTACTTCACTTTGTCAGTCAGGTTTTATTTAAGTGATTTCTTGATTGTGAACAGGTGTGGCAGGAATCAGGCCTGAGTGTGGCTAGAGAAATTGTACTCAGGTGTGATAAACCACAGTTATGTTTTAACAGGGGGGGCAAACACTTTTTCACGCAGGGTCATGTGGGTTTGGATTTTGTTAATAGTAAAAACCTTCATTTAAAAACTGCATGTTGTGTTTACTTGTGTTATCTTTGACTAATATTAAAATTTGTTTGATCTGAAACAAAGTGTGACAAATGTGCAAAAATCAGGAAGGGAACAAACACTTTTTCACACAACTGTACGTTTAACAAGTGATGTGTTCTTTCAGATACTGCGCTGTTAAAGCGGCCAAAGCAGCCACGTATTTTACACGAGCAATGAGATGGCACATGGAAGTGAATAAGAATGATTCAAAGATTCACTGATTTGTTTGCAAATGAATTGTTGCTAGCAATAGTGTGATCTACTGATGTCACTAACTCTGATGTAGTAACAGTTTCAGAATACTTAATGAAGGTTTATGTGATGAACACAGAGTGATAAACGCAATGAAACGTCCCACGGCGGTTATACTACGCATCAACGTATGCAGTGTGAAGGTGTTTGCACCAAACAGAACAGGAGAGCAGAGAAAACAATGTCCTTTTAACAAATATCTTTGATCAGGATTTTGATCTGATGGCTATTTTACTGTTTAATATTCATTCATTCATTCATTACCGCTTATCCGAACTACCTCGGGTCACGGGGATCTCGGGCGTCATTGGGCATCAAGGCAGGATACACCCTGGATGGAGTGCCAACCCATTGCAGGGCGCACACATACACACACACACACACACACACACACACACACACACACACACACACACACACTCTCATACACTGACACACTATGGACAATATTCCAGAGATGCCAATCAACCTACCATGCATGTCTTTGGACTGGGGGAAGAAACCGGAGTACCCGGAGGAAACCCCCGAGGCACGGGGAGAACATGCAAACTCCACACACACAAGGTGGAGGCGGGAATCAAACCCCCAACCCTGGGGGTGTAAGGCGAACGTGCTAACCACTAAGCCACCGTGTCCCCCTGTTTAATATTATAAGATGCAAATAGTCTATCTTTGTGTTTATATTTTGTGTTTGTGTGTATACATACAGATGTATGAGTGTATATGTGAACATACGTGTGTGTGTGTATACATGCCGGGGTGTGTGTATATGTGTACATACGTGTGTGCATACGTGTGAGTGTATATACATGTGTGTCTACATACAGGTGTGTGTGCATATGTGTGTATGTATACACAAGAGTATGTATCTATACATACAGGTGTGTGTACAGGAGTGTGTGCATACATACAGAGGTAGATGTGTGTGTACCTCTGCGCATGTATGTGCAGGTGTGTGAACATGTGATTTTTTGTGTACAGTGTGTATCTGTGGTATAGTGTGGGTTTGTCTATGCATTGTCAGTGTGTGTATGCAGTTGTAATGCTTACTCTCTTCTACCTCTGTTGTGAAGGTTGGTAGAGATTAGTGTGGTAATGTATTCAGGATGATATGATGTATGATATGATGCACACCAGCTTATTTTCCTGAGATTCATGTAGAACTACATTTAAAAATAAACACACACACAGATTATTGAAATCTGGATTCCACTGTATGAAAATGAAGTCTACATGCATGTGTGTACAAGCTGTTGATGAGGGGTTTATAGTGAACGGGAGACAAAGACTCTGCATCGGTGAGGATACCAGAGCAGCGAGAACATCTCAGTCACTCCCACTCTGTCAGTCATGTGTCATGTCTAACTCGTCATCTTTCTTTCTCCAGTCTGCCTTTAGGGCTCACACGCACCTCTCCATCCCCTTCAAGGTTAGGAGCACATTTTACCACAGCTTTCTAGCTCCATCCCTCTCTCTCTCTCTCTCTCTCTCTCTCTCTGTTTTTCCTCTCTCCTTCTTTCTGGGTATTCCTCTAAAACAAAACCTTGTCATTTTCATGCAGCTGCTTCTCAGAGAGGAAAATAACATTTATTAGCTTTATGCTATTTTTCAGGCGCTTTGCTGCTTCCGTCCATTCAATACTAGATGTTGTATATATGAATTTACATGAAAATGACAGTTAAGACCATGGTAATATGTTGTAGTTTTCCCAGGACACTGGGCAGTTGTGTGCTTTAACTGTGTAGATAAGTAGTTCTGGAGCACTGCATGATACTTCTGGGGTGTGAGAGCCTTTGGCACTTTTTCTCTAAAAATGGACTCTTCATTATGGGTTTATTGGCTTTTTCTTTCCGTTCCTGTCACTTGTCTGTACACCTGAGCACTTCTTTAATTGTTGTTGCAGTGTCAGAACCTGGGGAAGCTGACGACGGTGCAGTTGGGACACGATAATGCTGGGCTCCTGGCCAAGTGGCTGGTGGACTGTGTGATGGTTCGCAACGAGATTACGGGACACACGTACAAGTGAGCTGATTACTTTACATCCTTTTCATTTCAGCTGGTCAACATGTCCTTCACGTTAACACCAATGTGAGCTTGAACAGAAGAGAGAAAAGAACAGAAAAGATCTGTTGATGTGAATAAATCAATAAAACCAAAGCATATTCCTGTATGTGTGTGTGTGTGTGTGTGCGCACATACAGCCATTTACCAGGTGTTTAGTGCGCACAGCTATGTGTACAGGTGTTTAGTTTGTGTGTGTGTACAGGTGCTTTGTGTGTATGTACAGGTGTGTGTGCACAGGTATGTACAGGCATGTGTGCACAGGTTTATAGTGTGTACAGCTCTGTGTGTACAGGTGCTTAGTGTGTGTATGTACAGCTCTGTGTGCACAGCTCTGTGTGCACAGGTTTATAGTGTGCACAGCTCTGTGTGTACAGCTCTGTGTGTACAGGTGTGTGTGCACAAATGTGCACAGCTCTGTGTGTACAGGTGTTTAGTGTGTGTGTGCTTAGTGTGTATGTACAGGTGTGTGTGTGCACAGGTTTATAGTGTGCACAGCTCTGTGTGTACAGGTGTGTGTACAGGTGTGTGTGCACAGGTGTGCACAGCTCTGCACAGCTCTGTGTGTGTACAGGTGTTTAGTGTGTGTGTGTGTGTACAGGTGTTTAGTGCGTGCGTGTGTGTGTCTGTGTGTACAGGTGTTTAGTGTGTGTGTACAGGTGTTTAGTGTGTGTGTGTGTGTGTGTACAGGTGTTTAGTGTGTGTGTGTGTGTACAGGTGTTTAGTGCGTGTGTCTGTGTGTGTGTGTGTACAGGTGTTTAGTGCATGTGTCTGTGTGTGTGTACAGGTGTTTAGTGCGTGTGTGTGTGTGTGTGTGTACAGGTGTTTTAATGTGTACAGGTTTTTTTTGTATGTGTATGTACATGTCTTTATTGTGTGTGTGTGTGTGTGTGTGTACACAGGTGTGCTTTCTGCTGTCTCAAGCTCTGAGAATTTTTATCTGGAGCTCATCTTGAAAAATGAAATGAAACTCACCGTATAATTGTTGCACAGACTAATTTTAAATGGACCAATTTAAAATAAAAGCACACTCTGTTTGTGTAATATGTACAAAACTCACAACTGTACAGTTTTTCTCTCTCTGCTCATTAGCCTTAATCTATAAAACTCCAATTCTCTCTCTATCTCTTTATTTCTTTCTGGACTGGTGTCTTTCCCAGATTCCCTTGTGGTCGGTGGTTGGGGAAAGGTGTAGACGACGGCAGTCTTGAGCGAATCCTGATCGGTGAATTGGTGTCTCCGTACCACGAGGAGGAGGCGGGACGGGGTTCAAAGACTCCGCCCGCTCAGCGCTCACCCTCACAAATCCGTCGTATCAGCATCAGCTCCATCACGGGCCGAGGCAGCAGTAAGTTTGAATAAAGATCTCGGATATTACCGTGTAGTGCTCGTATCCAGCCTAGTGCTGTGGCATGAATTTATGAATGATGTCCATTGTTTCAGAACCGACAGCTGATCAGATACAGGAAGCCATCAGTGAAGCGGTCAACAACATCGTGAAACATTTCCACAAACCAGAGAAAGAGGTACTCTGTGTGTGTGTGTGTGTGTGTGTGTGTGCGCGCTTTATTGTTTACAGGTGTTTAATGTGGTTTGTTATGGACTGACTCATTTTCTCACTCTTTGTGCTCAGAGAGGGAGTCTGACGGTTCTACTGTGTGGAGAAGGAGGTCTGGTGGGAGCTCTGGAGCAGTTCTTCTACCACGGATTTCGCACAGCTCGTCTCTTCCAGAAAAGCATCTTTCTCTGGGACTTTATTGGTGAGCCCATCTTAAAATTTTATCCTAACTGCATAAAATGAGTGGCTTCCTGAGTGTCTGCTGTGTTCTTGAATGGATTCTTCTACTTATGCCCCAACATGGTTCATTTGAAGTCCATCAGCCTGTGGCTTTAGTCTTACTGCCATGTTCACTTGTTATAAAGCTACAGGTTTTTGAACTGATGTAATTATTAGCCATAATTATCTAAGGTTCCGGAAAACATGATTTATTCAATAGTTACTACTATTGCTACTTATTTCAGCGATGGCTGTAATGATATACTGCCACTTTTTTTTTTAATTGGAAACTCCTCCATTGAACATGCTCACATGTGCGTATCATGTTCGCTTATTTTACTTAAAAATATCTCTATTTAGTGAATTTCTATTATTGGTTAAAGTCTTTTTCATGAGTGATTGCATGTACGTGTATATATCATGCCTGCGGTTGTCTGTTGAACAGAGAGGACAGTGTTGTACATGGAGAGTTCTGATCAGATGGGTGATCTGCAGCGACTTACTGAACCCATCAGCTCGAGCCGCGACTCTCTCTGTCGTTATGCCAACGCTATCAACAATACGTCACGCAACTTGGGCAAAGATGGCAAGTTCCAGCTTCTCATCTGCCTTGGGGCAAGGTATGGGACATCTGTGAAGAGTGAACATTGATAAAGGAGTGTGTGTGTGTGTGTGTGTTTGTTTTTGTGTAATCGCTTCTTTTTCTTTGCTCCTTCAGAGATCGTTTGCTGCCTCATTGGCTCCCCCTGCTGATTGAGAGTCCCATAGTCATTCGTATGTACGAGGAGACAGCGTTGCTGCGTGACAATCTCGCCACCAACTCTCTCATCAGCGTCCTACACTCTCTGCACGACTTCCGCATAACTCTAGAGACATCCCTCACAAAAGGGGTAGAGCTATAGCCATGCAGAAACACTAAGAATCCGTCTCCTACTCCACCTTAGCCTCCTGATCCTTACGCTGCCGTCGCTGCTGCCGCCGCCGCCCCTGCTGCTTTCCGGGAGCACGAAAGAAAAACACGCTCCAGACTAACACAGCGTTTAAACAGCTGCTCTCAAAAGCGCAGACAAATCAGGGTTCATGCAGAAGGGAGAAAAGCCTTTTGGAGATAAAGAATTCTGTCGTGGTGTTTGAACCGCTCTGAGTTTCTCACTTTATCGAAGAAGAACCTTCTGGTTTGGACTGGTTTCTGAATCCTTATTGATGTGGGACAGTCTCTTACTTTGCATTCGTTCCTCGGACAGCTAAAAAGAAAAAAAAAAAACCACACCAGCGCTTCACGTGAGCCTGCAGGAACAGAATTCACTGGAAAAAATGGTATTAATGGCTTTGCAGACATTTAGTATTAAGAGGCTTCAGAGGAATTTATTGCCTCTTTTACTAGAAGTCAAATCACACCCTCATTAAAGCAATGAATAACCAAATAAAATCATTCTTATATATTATTTTTACGTGAGGAAATTGGACATTTAGATGACATTTAGAGAGAACACGACACACCTGGATCACTCGAGTCAAACCCACACCAGAAGAGAACATTCCAGCGACACGAAGCGTGATCACGTGAAGAGAATTCTAGAGGAGGATTTTTATTATTTTGCCGTTCAGTATTAACTTGAATTGTGTTGGAAGAATTAAGCAAACTATTATATTTATCAGAAAACACTGGAAATGGGGGGAAAAAAAGAGAAAAAAGCAATAACGCATAATTTTCTGAAGTTTCCTGCTTTCATAAGGACAAATATTTAACCACTTAATGGGCAGCTTTTTTTCCCTTACCATGCGTTTTTATTTTGTTGTTATTTTTTTTTCTTCTCATTTTTGGAGCCAATATTAAAGCGGTTGTAAGCAAGCTATTTGTCCTGCTGTAATTTCAGCTAATTTTTCACAAGTTTTTCTGATTTGGGGCTCCAACACAAAAATATATTCTCTCTCTCTCTCTCACACACACACACACACACACACACACACACACACACACAGTCACATGTATTAAAAGATGGACATTAATGAAATCCATGGACTGAGCTAAAGGATCCTGTGAGTTATGAAATTGTTTGTCCTGCCATGTGAACTCATTAAAGTGTTTAATTTCTCTGATTTTCCACCTATGTATGCCGGAGGCTGCATGTGTGATATATGGTTTCTTTTCTTTTCTTTTAATTCATGATCACTTCTGTGTAATATTTATTTCTTTTTAAACAATACTTTTGTGACACTGGCTGAAGATTGTATAGAGCTGGAAATAAAGGCGGTTTAATTAATTTAGTCACTTTTATATGACACTTTTTAGCAAAATGTCTTCCAAAGGCCTGGCTTTTGGTTGGATCAGGAAGCTGTCACGATAGACATCACGTGTTAACACGGGTTCCGTGTGTGTTTACAAAGAAATGACAGAAATGATGTAGTTTGTAAATAAAATACATTTTGCTAAAAAGTGTTTATTTCCCATATTAAGCAAGAAGTTATAATGAATCACTTCCTGTTCCATATTTGCTGGCTCGGTGTGGTTGGTTCTGACTTTGTGTGTAATATTGGTGTAAACTGAGCCATGTAAAATTCAACCAACATGTTTGTTTCCTGTTTAAAAAAAAAAAAAGGTGTTGACGCAGCTGGCAAACATGATTATTACACTGGATCATTCCCTTTTGCCTTTAATGCTGTTGCATGCTGGAGCTGGGAATTTTAGTTGGGGATTAGTTAGCTCCACTTTAGGTTCATATCTTTACCAGGATCTTAACCACTTTGTAGGACTGTTTGTTTTCCTTCCTGACCATTGCAATGATTGTGAACTGGAATTTATTTTCCCATCTGTCAGGAAGCAACTGCTGTTATGTTCATGACATTTATGGAACCTTTCATTAAAATCACTGTGTGTTTAAACTTCTGATGTCTACAAACTTTATTTTTTTATTTTTTAACAAGCCATTTGTTGGAATTATTCAATTCAAGTTTATTTGTAATATTCTCTAAAATCAGCTTTACAGAACATAAATACAACAAAAGGTTATTATAAACAATAATATTATAATGAGATTTTTTATGCAGAAACTTTTTAATTTCAAATGCAAATTCATTACTGGGTGTTCACCGAGGTTCATTATTTTACCGCTTGTGTGTGAGATGCTTGCAGATGTTGTACGATTACACTGTATGAAGGATATCAGTATTAGTCAGTCCCTAAGGGATTTGGCTATTGACGTGATCCCAGAAATTAACACAAAATCAAGCGAAGTCTGAGGAATATTCGGAGGAACTCGCAGTTTATCAAAATTTTGGAAGACTTGGGCCTATGTGACATCAAAACACACAATCCACTTCTGTTCACTAGCTTCAAACATGAGTACATGAGTACAAACAAGAGTAAAGAAAAAAAGTCCCTGTAAATTCGCATTCAAGTGTGTCCGTAGTAGATAGATAAACAACCAAACCATCACCGTTGCTACACCCTACACGATATTAACACCCAGCCAAACCATGAAGTTCATCCTCTTAGCCAGCTGGAAATAGGGCCCCATATTTTCAAAAATGAAATGAAAGTTTAATCCAATTTAACAAAAAAATAAATGGTATCTCTAACCTGTTGAGAAAGCGAGGATTGTTTTGGTGATTCGTAATTGATAATTTGGAACCAGACCGTATTACAGTCAGTCCTAAAGGGATTCGGCTATTGATGTGATCGCAGAAATTAACACGATAAATATTTTTTATTTTTTCTATTTTTGAAATTAGAGTATGAGTATTATGAGAGATTAAAAATTTCCTGCACACCATCTGCTGATATTCTCACTAAAGTTAGACATTTCACTAGAAATGATATTTAAGTGAAAGGATATTATAACGAAAACGTGCTGATGTCTTACTAAATTAAAAGAGCCAGAAAAAATGTGATGGAGTAAAAGTTCAAAGGTTCTACTTTAATGCAATCAAATGTAAAAGAGTAAACGGTGAAATTATGCTAATGTGTTCCTGTGGAAAAAAAATTCTGTTACTCATATAAAAGAGTCAGAATTGACCCTGTTTTAACCTGAAAACATTATTCAATCTCTATAAACCTGCAATATTTATTATTAGCAAGAATCTGACCTGCTGCTTAGCCATAACGTTTCACCTAGCATTAGCACAGAAAACAGGCTAATTTTGTTAATTACTGCCAGTTAATGCCAAACTGAACAGAACTTACCTCAGTGCAATTTGTCTTTACATTTTGCAGTGTAATAGATGATCCCTCTTCAAATGTATGACTGTGGCGCTAACTGGTCTGGTATGAATATTATATTCCATTTCAATTATAAGTTTTAATTTCAATTATAATATTGTTTTTTACTTAAGTATAGTAACAAAGAAGAATTACAAGGAGCAAAGTAGTAGCCGGCTCCTGTTTAAATCGCATATCTGATCCCTTCCATGCACATGGCTGATAGAAAATACATCTTAAATAGAATATTCCCAAATAAAACACACCAACAGTGTGTATTTGTAGTATTTTAGCGGTAATTTGTAAATGCCTGCATACAGCAACATAAATAAAAACATCTTCTTCTTCTTCTTCTTCTTATTATTATTATTACTGCTGTAATAACGTAGTTATCACTTACATTAATACGATTCATGTTACTAATGGGAAATAAAACTACCATTTTAAATTTTACGAGCTGGGTTTTTCCTGGTTCTTTGTAATGACAACTTAAGTACATCATTTGTCATGATGTAAACATCAAAATTAACCCAATTATACACCGGATTTGCGCAACCCCCTAAACACACATATACAGGCCATTGAGGTTTGGTTAATAAATAATTCTTTGACCAAAATGATTAAAAGAATTAAAAGAACCAGTTCCCAGCATGTGCTCTATACAGAAATTAACCGTATTTTGATAGATAAAAATCTGACTATTAACAACTGGTTAAGTCACTTGAAATCAATTAAAGTACATTTTTTGCTGTTTTAGTCATCCGCTTTTTGTTTTTCAGTGCAAAAACAAAAATAGCAACAAACCTGGTACTGGATTTATGATTTCAACTTTAAAGTTAAGGAATATGTGAGGAATCCAGAAGCAGCTTTTGACAACATATAAATAAAGCTATTAAATGTATATGCAAACTTTTCCCGTTTCCTGCAATGCTACGATATACAGCCAAAGGTATGTGCACACCTGAGCGTCATCCTCATATGTGCTTCTTCCCCAAACTTTTCCCCAAATTGCACAGAATGTCTCTGTGTGCTGTAACTTTACAATTTCCATTCACTGATTCCGACAATGCCCCTGTGCACAAAGCACAGAGCTCCATGAAGACATGGTGTGTTAAGGCTGGAGTGGAACTCGTGTGTCCTGCATTGAGCCCTGACTCAACCCCGCTGGACACCTGTGGGATGAATTCTAACACCGTCTGAACCCCAGACCTTCTAAATTGTACAGCATCAGTGTCTGATCCTACTCGTGCTCTTGTTGCTGAATGATCGCTAATCCCCACAGCCACTAGTCCCCGCAGCTACTAATCCCAGCAGCCACTAATCCCAGCCACCACTAGTCCACATAGCCACTAATCCCAGCAGCCACTAATCCCAGCCGCCACTAGTCCCCATAGCCACTAATCCCAGCAGCCACTAGTCCCCACAGCCACTAATCCCAGCAGCCACTAGTCCCCACTGCCACTAGTCCCCGCAGCCATTAGTCCCCGCAGCCACTATTCCCCACAGCCACTAATCTCAGCAGCCACTAGTCCCCACTGCCACTAGTCCCCACAGCCACTAATCCCAGCAGCCACTAGTCCCCACAGCCACTAGTCCCCACTGCCACTAGTCCCCGCAGCCATTAGTCCCCGCAGCCACTAGTCCCCACAGCCACTAATCTCAGCAGCCACTAGTCCCCACTGCCACTAGTCCCCACAGCCACTAATCCCAGCAGCCACTAGTCCCCACAGCCACTAGTCCCCAATGCCACTAGTCCCCGCAGCCATTAGTCCCCGCAGCTACTAGTCCCCACAGCCACTAATCTCAGCAGCCACTAGTCCCCACAGCCACTAGTCTCCACACCCACTAGTCCCCACAGCCACTAGTCTCCACACCCACTAGTCCCCACAGCCACTAATCACTACACCCACTAGTCCCCACACCCACTAGTCCCCACAGCCACCACCACAACATCTAGTGATTGAAAAGCAGAGTGGATATTATTAGAACAGTAAAGAGGGAATAATCAGCATCAGTATCTTCTCTACCTAAGCCTGGATTGCGTGGTGTTTCCGGACTCATTGTTGTACTGTATTTAATCCCAACGCCCCCTCCCTCATTTCATCCTTGACCGACTTTACAAGCTCGGGCGCTGCACAGCTGCTGCGTAAAGATCCGTAGCTCCGCCCACTCTGATCGCTGCGCTCAGATTGTGAAAGGCAGAGCGCCTTGGCTACGCGACCCGCCCCTCCCTCTTTCCCGCGTAATTTTCTCGTCCTTATATGGGCAATTACAACGCAGACGCAGCCTGACGTCAGCCGGGTATTCAAATTAGGTTGATTGAAGAAATTCAGAAAATGGTGGACGGCGATGTCGGCGCATGCGCAGATCGTTTACTACGCCGAGACAGAAAGTGAGACATTAAGCGTGCTCAGCAGTGGCGCATTGTTTAATGAGTAACGGCGTTCAATTCGATTGATTGAGCTTTATCAAGGTAAGACTGACACTTTTATTTTGTACTATTCAACTGTTTATGCCTGTTGTATTGCATAAGGCCGCTTTTACTAAGTTTTAATGTCATGGACGTGACAATGCGACTGAAAGCTCATGCTGTACGGCACAGGGCCGTGTTTTGCGGTGAAACGTGCGCCGTGTTTTGTCAGAGTGATGATAATGATCCTCGTGGTTGTTTTTGCGCATTAAGCCACATGGTCCACGCGCTGCGGTGCCATTTTAGTGCGCGCGCATCTTTCCTCTAACCGTTTCATAGGCATCATCATCTTCCTCTCTAAACTTGTCACTTTTTCACTTTGTGTACGTTTTTACGGACGCGGCTGCGTCAACACGGACTCTTTAAGTCTGTAAGCAACATGCGTCGGTGATCAGTTCATGCGTAAAAGTTCTTTCATGGATAGTTATCTTATTTCTTAGCTTATTTGTTTAATACCTGGTGCGTGTGTGGTCTTGTACGTCTCACACACACGCGCGCGCACACACACACTCCTCATGATGGTGGGTGTGCTTCAAAACAAACTTGCATCCCTGCGAGCTTTGCTGCACGCGCTCACTGCATCCCGGACGGCCAAAGCTATAATACACTGATCATTAAAATAATAATAATAATAATAATATAAGCACAAATGTGTAGTATAGTAACTTTAATCTCAGGTTTCACTGAGCACTAAGGAATATGTTACACTTGTCGTGTTTAGACCTGTAATTCCTGCGTCTAGGTGGTTTGGGAAGGATGTTTTTTTTTCATTGCAACTACAAGATGCATTTGTGTGTGTGTGTGTGTGTGTGTGTGTGTGTGAGAGAGAGAGAGAGAGAGAGACACACACACACAGACAGTCAGAGAGAGAGAGAGAGAGAGAAGGAAAGACAGAGAGACACACAGACAGACTGACAGAGAGACACACAGACAGACAGAGCGAGAGACACTGACCACGAGAGACACTGACAGAGAGAGAGAGAGAGACAGACAGAGAGAAGGCAAGACATAGAAAGAGACACTGACAGAGAGAGACAGACAGACACAGAGTCAGAGACTGACTCAGAGAGAGGGACAGAGAGATAGTGTGTAAAGTACCCAAGCCGACAGCATGGAGTCGGTGACGCAGCGCGCGCGCACAAACAAAGAAAGAGCAGCAGCGCAGCTACACGTCCATCAGCGTTTGTCCAACTCTTTATCCAGCCGTAAAAGTAACACTGATCATTTCATCACCAAGTGTGTTTACTGAGCGAACACGGCATCCTTACGTCACTCGGAACGAACTTAAAAGTCGTCCGGTGTGTTCGGAGTGTCGTGTTTCCGCGCTGAGGCGCCAACATGGAGCTCCACACTCAGCACAGCGGGGTTTATATTCATCTCATTTCTAAACTAATAACCATATCTGAGTCTCTCAAGCCACTTTTCTTTAGTCCGGGCTAAACAGAAACAAACCCGAAAGTGTTTGTGGACTTTGTGGCTCTGTTCGCACCACAAGGCTCCATTTTTTTGTAGCCGCCCTCATCATCCTCCTCCTCCTCCTTCTTCTCCGTCCTGTGGAAGGCGGCGCCATGTTTGAATGACGTCAGCAAACAGAGTTAGCGAGCTCGCGCACACACAAAAACACACGGTTATTATACCGAATTTTGACATAAATGTGTAATAAAAGTATAGTTAAACAGTAATAAGCGCGTCGTGGAAGTGTTTTGTCGACACACGAAATGTAATACGAAAAAGAGTGATGTAAACACGTACATTCAGGTGTAATGAACTGACCAAGCTAACGTGTGTGTGTGTATGCGCGCGCGCGTGTTTACAAATGTCCCCACAAAGAGGGGAATTTCTGTGTTTTGGTCTTTTGGGGACATTTGGTTGGCTGCCATGAGACAAAATGTTTTGGTTAGTAAGGTTAAGGTCAATGGGATTTCCTCAACCAAAGGGATGGGGGTGGGGTGTGTGTGTGTTTTGTTATATAAAGTCAATTAAGTCACAAAACATTCCTTAGTGCACGTTTGGCACATTTGGTGTGAACTTGAAAAGTCTCACAACATTTTGTTAGTTTAAAGTATAGCAGAAGTATTAAATAGGGTTAAATAAAACATCCGTCCTGTGTTGTTGCGCGCACAGGCACACACACATTCATGCTTATTTTCCTAGGCTGGAAATTATGTAGGACATCATATGTAAAGAAGGGTTGTGAATAAAAAACACAAATTGCTACGACAACCAGAGCATTTGAATTTATTCAAATTGAAATAACATAATTTATCTTCAATATATTTATATAATTTGATTTGTTTGCCCATAGATGCTACATACTGTATAGTTTGCTGCCTTTGACTTTGACTTTCCTCAGAACTCAGAAGTTGATATTACTTCTTTTGACCCTCCTCAAGTTATGTGGTCCATCCCGAGTTTCTATGAAGGAAAAAAATGAAATATTTTCTACAAAAAGTGTTTTGAACTTTGAATTGAAGGCTGAATTATCAGTAATTAATACAATGCACTTACTTTCTCATTGTGCACGTCTTCTCAGATGTTTGGTTTCCATAAGCCAAAGATGTACCGCAGTCTGAATGGGTGCTGCATCTGCAGGGCGAAATCCTCCAGCTCTCGCTTCACAGACAGCAAACGCTACGAGAGAGACTTCCAGAGCTGCTTTGGGTAAGCTTATATTTCACTCATGATACAATCAATAAGCCACAACTCTCACAAAACTTGTATGTTTTTGCGGATGTCATGGTAGTTGTTTTTGTTTAAATGTGAATTGATTCTGTGTGAGGAAAAATCAAACCCGCATAACTACAAATTCACAGAATGGTTATTAAAATGAAGTAGAGCTCATGAAAACTTGAATGAATTCATTTTTGCACTGAAATTCAAATGGTTACACAATGTTCACTCAGCCTCTGCGAAACACGCTCGGGAGAAATTTGTAATGCTTGTGTGTTGCTGGTGAAACGCTGGAAGAAGCTCCCGGTCGGATCCAAAAAGAACTGGAATCATGTAAGCAAAACTTAACTGATTCACCCAATTACTAACTAGATACTATGAATTAAAGGAATTTCGGTGATTCTGATTAAACTCAGAGTGGACTCACTGGTCTACAGGTGGTGGACGCGCGAGGTGGACCCAGCCTGAAGATGACTGTGAAATCTAAGAAGGTGAAGCCTCTTTCTAGAAGAATCAGGCCAAGTCAGATCCGCAGAGTGCAGAATGAACTGAAAAGAAACAGTAAGTGTATTGTATATGTTCTAAGATATCATCATTTCTTATTAGATTTTTATTAGATTTCCTTTGGAATCTTATTACAAACTGCAAAATAACATCTAAGCCAGCAATAATATCCTGGAAAAAAATTAAACGGTGTTGCTTTATTGGTAGATTTGGATATTTTCATTATTTTAGCCATTTATTTATAGAAGGAATCAAAAGGATCCGCCACTGGAATTAGGTTTGTAATTACCAAATATGTCTAGAAATGGGCTTAATGAGATTATACGAGCAATAGTACAGTACGTTTAGAAAAACCGATCGAATGCAGTATAACATTATAGAACATACATAACACATGTATAATTATGTGTATCAAGCTTTTCCATAGAGCACAAGACATACAAGGAACAAAAGAGAACCAATAAGGAAAAAACAATAAAACAAACCACAAAGCTCAGAATTACACAATTGTTGCATATGCTTAATAATAAATAATACTAAAAGTTGAAAACTCAAAAGAAACACCTTAAATAGCCAGGGATTAGACGATAACAATACTCCTTGTATATAGGACCAAGTCGAGGTCCAGATAGAGCTCCAAACTTTATAGAATTGATTTTTTAAATGTTACAATAGAAGGAGCTCAGCAGGAGCACAGCAGTGGGAGCACAATTTAACTGATGGCTTGTCGGTTTTGTGATAGCGTTGTTAGCGTTGTTGAATCTCTCTGTCCAGACTCTGATGCTCACAGCACCACCTCCAGTGCTAGCCCCGCCCAGTCTCCCAGCTATAGTAACCAATCAGACGAAGGCTCTGACTCGGAACTGGCTCCTGGTTCCACCCGCGCACCGGTTTTCTCCTTCTTGGACCTTACCTACTGGAGAAGGTGCACATTACTTTTTCTATGGCTTTTGCTGATGTTCGTTCTGGTTGTTCTAACAGGATAGTTAATGATGATGGTTTATAGTAGAATCCACACTGAACCTGAGACTGTGTGTTTACGGTTGTGCTCTAATTCGGGGTGTGTGTGTGTAGGCAGCGGGTGTGCTGTGGCATCATCTACAAGGGCCGTTTTGGAGAAGTGCTCATCGACCCCCATCTCTACAAACCCTGCTGCCAGAAGAAACAGGAGCAGGGCCGTGAGGAAGAGGAGGACGAGCAAGAGGAAGAAGACACAGAGCTGGAGAAAGAGGAAGCACCAGCAAGTCAAAGCATGCCTGCGTCCCCACTCGCACCAGCTGACTCCTCACCTATGCCTCACAAAACAGAGGCAGAAGAGGAAGAGGAGTGGTGACTCTCATTCCTGGTGAACTCATTGGGCATTTTTAAGGCTATGTAGTAAAAAAAGTTCTCGATTTTCTACAATTCAAGAGCAGCTGGAACTTTCTCTCTGAAGTAGGGTGAACAAGCGTACTGTGTGTTTGCACAATCGTGTCCTTATTGTTCAACATTCACATATTTTCTTATGTCTCCACATAAGCTTTAGTGCATGGATTACTTTTTTTCCCCCCATGCTTATCTTAGTGTGTGTGGCATATATGAGCTCCAGGGCAGTATAAAGTGGTAGAGTTTTAGTCATTGGAGGAAATTGGTTTTTTTTTTTTTTTTTTAATTACTGGCTTTATCACAGACAAGACTGAACTGTGATGCAGCGACACCGTTGACATTCTAACAGGATCCTTTTCCTATTCATCTTTTGTGTCTTTTCATTACAACTCATGCTGCATTCCACTCAAGGTCAGGACCTCGGGATGTTTCTCCTCAACTCTGAGTTCAGGGAGTGACTCACAGCATGAGCAGTAAACACAGCAGCACTTCTTACCTTTAAACGTGTTCCACTGTATATACACGAGTACTAGCTTTAGATTCATCAATAACCAGAAATGTTCTATGACACTGACTCTACACTTTACTGTACTGAAGTCAAACTTCCAGCAGAAACTCTCCCTCTGTCTCGCCCGTGTCTCTCTTCATCTCTCTCTGTCTTTGACTCTCTTCCTGTTTCTCTTTTCTTGCTTTGTCTCCCTCTGTCTCTCTCTGTTTCTCTTTCTCCCTATGTCTCTCTTTCTCTTTCTGTCACTACCCATCTTTCATTCTTTCTGCCTATCCCCTCTCTGTCTCTCTCACGCTGTCCCCCCCCCCCCCCCCGTCTCTCTCTGTCTCTTCCCGTTTCGGTCTCTCTTTTTTATTTCCTCTCTCTCTCTCTCTCTCTCTCTCTCTCTCTCTCTCTCTCTCTCTCTCTCTCTCTCAGACAGTTGTCCATCTCTCTGTATGTAAATATATCTCCACTATTTTTAGCAATATTCCCGTCGTCATGCATGAAAGCTAAGCAAAGCCGTTTGTCCTGAAGGCGAATCCGCATGAATCTTTTGCACGGCCTTTTCAAGACTTTTCCTTTGTTCCTTTATCTAATGATTTGTTTTAGCCAGGTTTTGATACAACTCTAATAAATAAATAAGTATATATAAGTATATATTTTTGTAGGTTAAAAAAAAAAAAAAAAAAGAAGAAAATCACTGCAATGGCAATGTTGTGTTCTAAGATATCAATGTTTTTTTCGATGTTGAACATGACAACAGTTTTGCCAAAAAAAAGTTATGGTTCAGAATTTGATAGAAAATCAAGTCTTATTTATTTACTTCACTGACACACAATTTCACCAACAGTACCTCCTGTCTTCAGTCTGCTTTTGTAAATATTGTACTAAAAAACAGTTATACATTTACTTTAATGTTTTTTAAGAACTGAATCTTTTTTGTGTGTTTGTCAGATCTTTTTTGTTCTCTTAGTTAGTTTAATCGAGAACATTGTTTTTATTGTATTTATCTTTAGCGCTTTTCACACATGAAATATTCCCTCTGGGTGTCCAAACTCAGCGTAAACAGAATCCTGGGTTATGTTGTTTGACCTTTCACACAGCTCACACTTTACCTGGGATTAACAGTGGACTATGGCTCCTCATAATCAGACGTTTCACACTGTACATTCTTCTTCTGATTTGCATGTTTGTGTATTCATGACCCTGATTGGATAAATAACGGCTCGTCTCACGCTTTCACTTCAGCGAGGAATAAAAAAATTATGTTGTGTGTTTTCCAGGCGTTCGTTGATCTCCATCGTTCTATAATTTTTTTACTCTGTTCCTTAAACACATTATTATTATTATTATTATTATTATTTCTGATCTATTCTCCAATCCACTTTGTCCTGAACAAACATTTCCGACATAATTGTAAAAATACAACTGTCCCCTTCCTTTTTTCATTCCAATTGACAGGAATGTGGCGTTAATGCTGCAGTAGCATTACAGCAGTTTTGGAAAATCTTGGATTAAATGCAGCATAAATCCTGTTTCTATGTTCCAAGTGTGAAATGTTCCTCTACCCAGGATTAAAGCAGGGTTTCGAGCGACCAGATCCAGTTAAACTCAGTGTGAAAAGCTCTAAATTGTATCAAAAATGCTGAAAAGTTATTTTACTCTTTAACAACGTAGCCTTGACATTTCTTCTGCATTGAATTGTAATCCTGTTTTATTTCTTTTTATTATTTTTTCCCCCCCTCATGTATTGGACAAGAAATGACTTGTTCCTGATTCCTTTTCCCAAGACGGAATTAAACAGCAGCATAAGCAATAAACTATAAAATATATCTCAGATATGAGGGAATATCCCCCCCCCCCCTTATTTTTAAAGAAACCAATTTTCTATTCTTATAAAATGAAAAAACACTCCATTCGACTTGTGCGTTTTTTCTTTCCATTCTTGTGTAAGCGAGTGGATCAGTGTTGGCAGCTGTGTGATATTTTTATTTTTTTTTGTTATATAATGACATGAACTGTACATTTATCTCTGCAGGGTTTCCTGTTTCCATCATCGTATATTCTCTCCTTTCTTCGCTCTCGACTCGTCTCCGTCACTCTTTAGCACTCGGTTTTCTGTAAATAATTGAAGATATTTTGAACTGAATGGTTATAATATTCGTTCTGTTATTTATTTCATATTTATTTGCAACACCTCACCTTTTTAAATGGCTTTGAATATTAAAGGAAAACGCATCCTATCACAACCCATGATTTCACACAGGTTTTAGACTTTAAGCACATTGTGACAGCTCTATTTAATCTTTCTTTTTTTTTTTTTTAATTCGGGTCAAATTATGTCCAGTACCTGCCTGTTTCTTTGCTTCAGTTTCTTCTCAGTTGTTTATACTCTACAGGCATGTATTGTAGCTATGCACTTTGTATGAACCTTATAAGAAAAAAAAATATGAAGCAGGTTTTGTATTTTTTACATACTCTACTTTTTACTTGTATCTCAATAAATGTAGCTTGTGAAGTTATTGGTGGTTGTTGTTATTGTTGTGCAATTTGTTATGCGATAGATATTTTTCCTGTAATCTGGATATATAGATCATGTGTAAATAGATTATTGATTATGTATAGATTATCTATAGAATTCATAGATAGATATTATTAGATAGTATTTTAAATGAACATATTAAATTCAATATAAAATATAAATCTATAAATAAATTTTCTTTCTCATTGATAGATTACTGTGTGAATTAAATTTACACTATGCATTTAGTAGAAAAATGCCATTATATAGTTATTTTAGCTTTAAAGTTCTGGTATGTTTGTGTCACATCTCTAGGGTTTGGGGTTTGATTCCCGCCTCAGCTCTGTGTGTGTGTGTGTGTGTCTGTGTGGAGTATTGTATGTTCTCCCCATGCCTCGGTGGTTTCCTTTGGGTTCTCTGGTTGTGCATTTGTTTGTTGCATTGTTTTTATCAGCTTATGCGTAAAGTCTTCTCCATAACATCCTAAAAAACTTCACAGAATTAGGGTCAGGACTCTGCTTGTGGTGATCAGTGAATTCAAATTCAATTAAATTCAAATGCATTTGTAAAGCGCTTTTAACAATGGACGTTGTTTGCAGAACTTTAGCTTTACAGAATATAAGAAATTATTACAAAAAGTTTAACATACAAGAATTTAAGATTAGACTAATATTTAAATGTGTTTGTATTTATCCCCAATGAACAAGCCTGAGGTGACTGTGGTGAGGAAAAACTCCCTTAGATGAAAGAAAAAGAAACCTTGAGAGGATCCAGACTCAAAAGGGAACCTCATCCTCATTTGGGTGACACTGGAGGGTGTGATTATACACTTATAAAAAAAAGAAGAGTGTTATTATGAATAATGTCCTTGAAAATCATTCCTCATGCTCTCTGAACATAAATCCTGATGAATCTTGCTGTTGTCATCTTGGAATATAGGTATGAAAGAAAAAAAGATCTTGTGATTCAGTTGTTCAGATTCTCAGCTGACACTGTCATTAATTGCTGTATAATGTTTCTGAGCCTGGGCCTTACAAGCTGAACCAACCTCAGATCATCACACTGCCTCCAAAGGCTTGCCTCTGACTGACTGGCGCATGACATTATGAACTTCTCTTCTTATCCTGATTTTAATAAATCTGTACTCATCAGACCACATGACCATTTGCCATTGCTCTACAGTCCCATCTTTACTCTCCGTAGCAAATCAAATTATCACAAATCACCCTAATTAGCTTTGCTAACAACTGGCCACCAAGATGTTTAGTCCAAATCCTGTAAGTTCTCATATGGAAATGCTCATACGTTCACTATTAAACACAGATCTTTTGTCTTCAAGTGTTTTCTTTAAACTTTGATCACGTTCATTCAAGATTTATTTCCAAACACATTTCTTAGTTCAAGTTATCTGATACCTTACAGATTTTGTGACCCAGATCTTATGATTTCAGGAATCTCAGAATTGTTTTCTTTGCTTGTTACAGACCAATATTTCCGAAACACAGTAACATCTTTTCCATGACCACAGGATACACGGTTAAAATAATGTAATAATGATCCTAATCTCAGGTGCTTAATAATTCATTAATTCATTCATTCATTCATTTTCTCCGCCTTGTGTGTGTGGCGTTTGCATGTTCTCCCCGTGCCTCGGGGGTTTCCTTCGGGTACTCCGGTTTCCTCCCCTGGTCCAAAGACATGCATGGTAGGTTGATTGGCATCTCTGTCCGTAGTGTGTGATTGCATGAGTGAATGAGAGTGTGTGTGCCCTCTGATGGGTTGGCACTCCGTCCGGGGTGTATCCTTGATGCCCGATGACGCCTGAGATACCTACCCGAGGTAGTTCGGATAAGCAGTAGAAAATGAATGAATGAATGAATAATAATAAAAAAATTGACCTCACTGTGTCTAACATCTCATTTAGTCCATATTAGGAATAAAATTGGGGCATAGAAGCCACATTATTTATTATTGTCACATATACATTACAGCGCAGTGGAATTATTTTCTTTGAATACACCAGCAGTGTCCAATCTTATCCGGAAAAGGGCCGGTGTGGGTGCAGGTTTTCATTCCAACCAAGCACACCAGAGTCTACTAAAAGCCAAGAACAACTGAATAAACAGATGGAATCAGGTGTGGCTTCTGCTTGGTTGGAATGAAAACCTGCACCCACACCGGCCCTTTCCGGATAAGATTGGTTACTGCTGGCATACACCAACTGAGTTCGAGATCAGAACGCAGGGGAAGCTATGATACAGCACCACTGGAGCAGAGAGAGTTAAGGGATTTGCTCAATTACCCAACAGTGGCAAGTGCTGTGGCTTGCACCCTGACCTTCTAATCAACAACCTAGGTGCTTAACCACTTAAGCCACCACTTAAAGAAATAAGGGTCACCACTGCCACAACCCCTTATTTTCTTGATTATAGACCTCTTTTACAAAAGAATGATATCATACCAACAATCATGCTCTTATACTGAATTACCTGCTGATATTCAGTACAACAGCACAAATGCAAGTGAGATTTTGATCCTATTCATTCATGCAGATATATACTGCATATACATATACACATATATACACACATATATATATATATATATATATATATATATATATATATATATATATATATATATATATATATATATAGCTCCGGTTTACTAATCTGATTGGTCAAGCAACATTCCAAGACTGTCTATATGTAGTACAACCACAGTTATCTGTGTTCTATGGTTAATACATGCCATCTATGGACAGGGCAAACAATACTTTTCAGGAATTTACCTGATATATTCTGAATATATCTAGGCACGCTCTGCACTGGGCTGACTGTTTAATGCCAGTTGTTTATGACCTCATCTTATGACTGTGATATCCTTTGTTTTGACCTAGAAATTCTTTCTGTTCTGTTTTTTCTTCACAGACGCTCCGTGACAGTTTCTTCTTCCATAATTTAGATAACGCTTTTCATAACAAATTCACCAATTAGCATGGACCACTTTTCCGTGTTTGTTTCTGCTGACATCTTTTGTTTGCGAATAGATAACCACATGCTACACTTTTATACTGTATACTTACTCCCGGTTGGTCTCAGTAAACCTTGAGGTGCTATCTCTGCGTGTTATTTTTGTTTCGTTTCGATCTTGTCACGGTTCATACTTCTTCTCCAAGTCATCCTGAAAATTGTATCGTTACCTTTTTTGTTTTCAATACGAAAGCTTCTCTGAAGGAGAAGGCAATTTCCAGAATTTCCAATCACCAGAAGTACTTTTTCACATAAAGAGGTACTAATCGATCTATGCTATCTGATCAGCTTCAAGGTGAGTGTGGCTTCTACAGGATCTATTTCCCCAAATGGAGCAGAATAAACTGAACATCTGGTTATTGAACATTATGCCTCCAGTTGAATCAGAACTGTGCTGATAACCACTCTCACGTTCTAGCTCCTGCGATGTTACTGGATCCAACTTGTTTAGAACACAATTCAGTTACATCACTGGTGTGAAAATCTCCGTTATACCGCCAACGGCCCAAGCAACATTTTTGACCATTTTGGCCCTCCATACGACTCACCGAGCGCGGCTTTTGCACCCATTAGCGTTATGACGTCATGATTGCTCTCGCAGCTGCCGAGATTCCCTTGATGAGAGTGCATAAAAAGGTGAGCGAAAGCTCATGATTGGCCTCCCTTTCACCAACTGCTGTATCTTTCTGTCTCTCTTTTTCTCTCTCTTTTTCTCTCTCTTTCTCTCCCTTCCCCACCTCCCCTCATTTCATTCTTTTTTCTGAACGGCTGCATTCACAGCAGAAGAGACGCATGAGGTCAGTGAACGCTTTTATTTGTACTCTGTTTGTGATGGTGTTCAGGTTATTAGTCAGCTGATGATGATGATGATGATGATCTCCAGCAGAAAACGCTAGACAGAGATGGGGGTTTCCCCTCCATACTGGGCGGTGGCACTGAGTGACTGTTGTGCAGTTTGGCTGCAGTTTGATGTGGATGATTCTGGAGCCTGGCACACATTTGCTTAGTCAGAGGCACAAAGTTCCTCTCTCACACTGCCACACTCCGTCTAAATGTACTGACTTAATGCAAGTGCAAGCTCTGGTGTATGTGAAGTGACCTGCTTTAAAAGACTGGGTTTCTTCTAAAAGATGTACGTCTGTGTGTAGTTCAGGATGTGGGTGCTGTTATTTAACTAAGCGACCGCCTCTGCGTTTTCATTAAATGGCTTGTCGGTGTAGAGTGAAAATGAAGAATTAAAACTGTTGAGTTTGTATTTGTTGAATAGTCTCTGAAATGCAATGGGAGTTTGATATTTTCTTCTGCTCTAGAGAGACACGGACCATGGTTCAGCTGTTCAGGGTTCAATCCTCGGATGCCACGGCTCTCTCAGAGTTGATGGAAGAAAGGGATGGCGGGCGAGATGGCAGCCCGGGCACAGGTTCTCCTCACTCGCTTACAGCCCTGCAGTTCGCCCTGAACCCCTCATCCACCGTCTACCACGGATACGAGACCTACATTGAGGACGGGCTCATCTGCCTCAGGCACAAGATCCGCAACATTGAGAAAAAGAAGGTAGCTTTGCATTGTGTGCATCGTAAGCTCATTAATACCTGCCAACTTCCAGAGACATAAATGTTCATTTGTTGAAAACTTCCATGGTAACATGTGCAGCTCAAGCTGGAAGGCTACCAAATGCGGCTGAAGAATGGTGAAAAGCTGAATCAAGACCAAATGGTGATTCTTCTCAGAATTCTTTAACTGATTTGAGATTCTTATTATTTTTTTGGCTATTTAAAAAGTTGTCCTGTTGCAGGATGCGGTAGGGAGGTATGAAGAAGTGGTTCACAACCTGACGTTCGCCAAAGAGTTACAGAAAACCCTCTGTGCGCTCACTCAGGATGTAAGAACAGATCCCGTTCCTCCTTTTTTTTTTTTTTTTTTTTTTTTTTTTTTTTTTTTTTTTTTTTAAATTTCCCTTCAGCATTTTTAATATCCCTCTCTCTCTGTTAGCTGTTGACGGTTCAGAGGAAGGCCATGCTGCACGAGCAGGTCCAGATGGCCGAGGCGGAACAAAGGCGTCTGAGTATGATGCTGCAGGTGCAGTATGTCCTTTGTAGTCTCCAGAGACACGATGTCAGGAAAACCTTCAGCACGCGTGAACATGCTCGCTTCCTGTCTGCGGAGGAAGTGGAGAAGCTGCTGAACCTGGCTTTGTTATTGGCTTGCAAGCGGGATGAGAACATGAGGTTTGTATGTGGGGCAATGTTTTTCTGGAGGCTTTATTTTTGTTTATTTTTGGGCAAAATAAAAAATGGCATGGACTGTTATTCGTAGAAGTGTTATAGCCATGTCTTGTTTTCTCAGATTAGAGGATCAGATGGAACAGGCCTCGTTTGTTTACCTGGACCTACTGGATGGAAAAGACAAACCAGTTGCTGGTTCAACCTGTGTGTTCACACTTATTACAGCATTAACACATCTCTGCAATGTTCATATGTGCCACCTCCTTGAAAATTTAGTAATTTCATTTAAACCTTCAATTAATAGTCCTGTCATGAAAATTCTCAGCATTTACAGAAACGCACTGAAGTGTAACATCTAACAAGCCTGGAGATGTTGAAAGGGTGATCTTTGTCCACTTCTCCATCCTGAACTTGTATAGATGTTGCTTTTCTACTTGGGAGACTTTATTCATTTGTATGGCTCTCTTCGATATTATGTGGCCAAGTCTGAACCTCCTGGCAGAGGCAACCAGGTTTTAGTAATGGATTAATAGCGTTTAAATCAAGGGTTTGATTTTAGCATGTCCTAACGGTGCACTGGAACATTGGCTCCCTAAAAAAGCTTCATAAATGATATTTAAAAAAAAAAAAAGTTTGCATGGCTTGACTTTTAAAAAGTCCTTCAAATTGTTAGAGCGAAGCTATTGTTGACAAAGAAATGTCATTTCTTTTGCATGAAGGCTTTTTTTATGCAGGGTGCCAATAATTCTGTAAGCGATTCATGAAATTGAGATTCTTGTTAACTCACTTTATTACTTTGGTTTTTTTTTTCTTTTTCTTTCCCTCTCCCTCCAAGATAAATGTCTGAAGGAAAAGATTCTCAGTCTGGTGGACTCTGGTTTATTTGATCGTATTCCAGAGCCTAAAAAAGATACCAAGAAGAGTGAGGAACAAACTCCTGATGCGTTGTCTACATCAGGCATGTTGCCGGGTGAGCTTCCTGAGGGGAAACCTCGGTAGAGTAGCATGTGAACGTGTTGATGTGACTTATTGTGTGATCTGGTGTTTTCCCTTGCAGCAGGGGACAGTTTGAAATCTGACGTGGCTTCACGGCAGGTAAGAACAACTAATGTTAACGAACCTACAGATTATTCACCTTACTGCTGGGAACTTTAGCATTGCTGTAGCTTTTTAAAAAAAACTCTAACATTTCTATTCTTTGAGCTGAAGTGTGTCAGTAACTTTAGAATGATGCCAGTTTTTAAATAGACGCTACATAATGGAGCGTGACCTCACCAGGCCCTTGCTGGGTCAGGGCAAGGAGATGAAGGTGCAGTCACCAACCTGGAAGTCTGAGTTTGTAACCGTGAAGGAACAGGAACCACCAGACTCTTGGGATATGGAGTTTTCTGATCCAGCAGTACCCTCCAAACCGGTGCTACAGAAGCCTTGGAAAGGACCAGCAGGATTCATACCCAAATCCATGGTCACACTGAAGTCTGCTGCTACGAGCAAACAGGTGGCCCTTGCGTTTGAAATGTCTTTTTGGTTGCTTTATCAAATAATGACACTTTCTTGTTTTTTACTGTTTAAAGAAACGGCAGATAAAAAATAAAGGAAGCCAAGGCTCTAAATCAGTAAGCATGTTTCTCCACTTTATTTATTTTATTTAAATGCCCTTTTCTCACACGCACTAATAATCATCTGTTACAATAGGATGGCGAGGTTAAGAGGGCTGGACCCGTGGAGGTGTTTAACTCTCCATCCTCTCTGGCTAAGGATCCTGCATTGCGCAGACAACAGCTGGACCACCTGATGGACCAGATAACTGGCTCCTTCAGCTTTATGCAGGTGCAGAGCAGCATGCTGTTATACCCGTTTTGTTCTATTTAATGACTGGCATTTGTTTTGTAAGTAACTAATTAGACTAACTTTTTTTCCATTTTGCCTAATTTCTTTTCTTGAAAAGAACTAGCTGGTAGATTGAAGATCACCATCTACTGGATGTTTATGGTTTAACCTCAGGCAGTATTACCTAAGGCCATCACATTGTGATGGGCTTATTTATTTATTTTTGAGTATAGACCCTTCTGGTAAAAATTTTGGCATACTGACTGAGGAAAGGAACAATTTGGGCCAAGTGCTGCCAACATTGTATGGCCACCATCGGATAAAATTTGGGTTGAATTTGGAAGTACAGTGTGGATGCTCACCCCTTCCTTCCCAATTTTTTTTGTTAAGTCTTGAACTGTGAAAGTAAAAAGCCAGACATCTCTGAAATTCCCTGAGTGGAAACGAGTTAATGCGTTCTAAAGTAATTTAATTAGATTTTCCATCATTTTCAATCGGTTCTTTTTTTGCATCTCCTCCCACAAGTGTTGTCAGCTCATTAACAAATTTGGTGCATGTCATTGTGAGTAAACCTCACAAGTTAAGAAGTTTGATGGGGACACTGCCAAACAGGGTGTGAGGCTGTATATTGACAATGACTTTGTACAATGACAACTGGTAGGAATTGGCAGTCCTTTGCCCTGAGGTGAGGCAGCAAATTTCTTCCTTGTACAACCTGATGGTCATCAGCTAATAACATGCTAAACGTTCAACTGCCTGCTTTGGTGCTACTGCTCCAAATTTTGTCTAGTCTTCAAGCAGGTTTTACTCAAATCATCTGGATTCCTGGCTCCACGTTAGAGAAGCAGTGGCACCACCACAGGGCACTGGGGCAGCAGCAATGCCACCCTGCTGCCCATGCATTCATCTAGATTTTTTTTCTTCTACAGACAGAATTCCACCAGTGTCTGGAATCAATAAGTGAAATCACTCTTCTCTCCCTTTCACTGAAGTGATTGCTCTGCTACAGATGCTTATAGGAGTCTTTTTATTTTTTACTGAGAGAAATTTAACAATATCCTATAGTGCTACAGCATCTAAAGTGCAACCAGACTTCCCAAATTTACCATTTGTTACAATTTGTTTTGAGCATTATTCCCAGTTTCCATAGAAAACTTGAGTGAAAAGAAAAGCCTCACGTGATAGACTTTGCTAAGCTGTGCTTAAGAGGGAATGGATATTTAGTGCAAGTAATTTTTCCCTGGTGGATGACTGCTTTTAAATCTTTTTAACCCTGCACTTCTAAAATGGTTTGTTTGCTGTATGCTGTGAAGCAAAGCTTTACTAAGAGATGAATGAATAAATCCTAGAGAGAATTGTGTCCCCACTCAGGACTCTTTGCTGGATGGAGAAGCCATGCCTGGAAACAGCCAAAGCAGAGCGCTGGGTCTGGCTCCTGGTATAATCCTCAATTCGATACACGGTACAAATATAGTATAATAGACCTGTTGCAGCTGACAGCTGTGGCCCTGGAGAACTTGTATAAAGTTTTGTTTGTTCTGCAGCTCAGAGAGAACAGATGATCCCAGCTGACATCATGCCTCCATCTCAGAATGTAAGTGTCAAAACAAAAATTCCAAGATTTAAATGTTTTTGGATTGGATTCATGAATCTTTGTGGGTCTGTTTTTCTCCTTCATGCCAGTCGACTCCCATTCATGGCCACCAGCATTCTGGAGATGCCCAAAGCCCTCTGGCTAATGGAAATCAACTCACAGACACCACAGACCTGAAGCTGCACACTGAAGATGGACCACATGTGAGCCTCTCGTTCCTTGATGCAGTTTGTTCTTAACCTTTCGTACAATGCACGCGAACAGAACAAGCTTGTTGTGTCTGGATGCATGAAGTACCTCTAACTTATTTCTTCCATAAACTTAAATATTTGTTGCTCACTGTAAAACCCCAAACTATGAGGAAACTATGACTGGAGGCTACGCCACAGCTGTCTTTAAACAAAAATGATCAGGCACTGCTAGAAGTTTGAGATCGACTCGTTTACTGTGTGTATTACTCTTTTCTTTTAAAAATATGAGGATGAAATAATACACCAAAGATCCCAGAAAAGGATGGGATCTTGTGTTTACAATCTGGTTTTTATATAGAAAACCAAGATTGTAATCAATCAATAATTCAAGTAATATAAAAAATGAGCTCACAGATGCTCTTGATTGGCTAATGTTGCTATGATGTGAGGGAGTAAGCCCCTCCCACTCTAGTTTTGCTCTCTTGGACCATGGATGCTGCCTGTATGAAGTCATAGTAAATTTACACTTGGATTTGGACATTCCAACATTGCACAACTGTTATTTTAACATGTGTATTACAGACAGAAAAGCAGCCACTCTCTAATGGAGAAGTTCCCCCGACTGTTCTGGCGCAGACCTTCACCACTCCACCCAGTAGACGATCTCTACCCACAACCAGCACCACGTCCTTCAGCAGCCTGCACTCAGTCAGTGTTCTGTATTAAACACGTGCATGTTTCGAAATGGCTTGTTTAAACTCTACGCTGAACGCAGTGTCTGTGGTATAGGTGTTTAGCGGAAAGGTTCCTATGACCAGGAGCTCTGAGGTGAAAACTGACGAAAGTGGCTTTTTAGGATCAGTGTGTCTGAGTTACAGTACTGCAAGCACACTGAGCCACTCCACCGTGAGCACACAGACCCCACCGGAGCTCAGCCTGCCGCAAGAAGACCTGCAGATGGGTAAAAAAAAAAGGGTGCATTTGTTCTAACTTTGAGAGGGGGAAAAAATTCCCAGTTTTTGTTCATTGGGTAGAAATTACAAGTGCAGATTTGTTTTTTTTCTTCTTTATTTATTTATTTTTCCCCCTCCCCACAGAGAGTGCATACATTTCAGAAAGCGAGATCAGCGCTACCAGTCAGGTTTATTCATCTCCTGGTCCATATTCTGCCCCTCAGTCTAGTCTGGTGCAGCATTATTACCCCCGCAGTACGCTCAGAGGTATGACACATGGTACAAGAGGACTCTCTCACTCCTCATTCCGCTCACCTGGGGCTTCCAGAGGTATCTTCTTTCTACACTTTTTCCTTTTGTGTTCCTCTGGACTTTACCTCTTGCTCCTTCATATACTTTCTTCTGCTGATTTGAAAATTTTTTTTTTCTTAATGATGTTACGGGAGTTGATGGGGCTGTTGGTTTGGGTAATAAAGTATAAGATTTATTTCCATGTGTGACTTGGTTGAAATGTAGTATTTTTGTTTCCCAGGTGGCTATGAGGTGCACAGAGTAAACGCACGTGCACCTGGAGGAGGTTTTAGTGCCCAGACCCAACGTGACACTGGATCAGTTCTGTACACCTCCCAGGTACGACATCGCATCTCTTGGGTCTTAGTCACCCAGCCATTTTTCATCTGGAATGAGCAGTTTGATGCTGGATTAAATGATTTTTTTTTACAAAGGAAAACGGGTATCAGCCGAGTCTTAAACGTACCGGAGGCACAGCAGCTCGGAGGACCAGCTCAGTTGGTACGTGTTGCTCATTTCTCGGCTTCCACTCTAAGGAAGATTTTTGTTCAAATCGTGTCTAAAAAGTAAATTGTGTGCAAATCAGGTTGGAGTGACTCTTCCCAGGTGAGCAGCCCAGATCGTGAGGGTACCTACATAATTGACTCTGCTCATGGTGACACGCTGACCATCGCGGGGTCTGGTGCACCAATCACTGGTCCTCCTCACACCCTAATGCATGTGTACCCCCAAATTCGTGTGGCCTTTTCAGCTGCCCGTGCCACAAACTTGGCACCGGGTACTCTGGATCAGCCCATCGCCTTCGATCTTCTCCACAGCAATCTAGGTGGTGCTTTTGATGCGCCCTCTGGCCACTTTTCCTGCCCGGCAGCAGGCACATATGTCTTCTTCTTCCACATCCTTAAGCTGGCCATTAGTGTGCCGCTTTATATCAATCTGATGCGCAATGATGAGGTTGTGGCTTCGGCGTACGCCAACGACGGCGCACCCGACCACGAGACGGCCAGCAACCACGCCGTGCTGCCTCTGCGCATCGGCGATCACATCTGGCTGCGCCTCCACCGTGGCGCCATCTATGGCAGTAGCTGGAAGTACAGCACCTTCTCAGGCTTCCTGCTCTACCCGGACTGAGTTTATCAACTCTACTGTACACTGGGATGTTGATTTGGATCTTTTGGCTTGCCTGTTAAATCACTCACAGCACTTTTTTCCCCTCCATTCCTTATTGCACAAAGTAGCATAAAGTAGATGTGGTGACATTTGTCTGCTAATTCTGAGGCAGGTTAGTCTGTGTGGATTTCCAACTTACAGACACCCTTAATTTAAATGCTGGCTTTTTTTCAGAGCCATACATGTTGTGAAGCCATGTCTGCTAACTGTGCCTTTTCTTTCTGGTTACTGAGCACTTGAATCGCTTGTATGAATGTAGATTAATCTGAATACTTGACACAATGAGCACTTTAAAAGGTGACACTGTGACTGTTGTGATTGATTTGAATGCTGATTGCCAATCAGGCAAACTAACCAAATGTGGGTCCCTCTTTGTGCCTGAATAAAAGATGATGTGCAAATTCACTCTGTTTCCGGATTCACAGATTCTTTGTTACCTTTTGTGTAAATAATCAGGTTTATCCTGAAAGTTTATTAATTTAGGATTTTCAGTGAATAATTCCACCAGGGGGCAGCAGCATCAAACTAAAACAATTTTCCAATTAAAAAAAATAAAAGGTCTTATCAGTTCTAGTTCAGGGAATGTTTGTCACCAAGTATTGTGTTCATGTTCCAGCTTGATTTAAAGAACACACCTAGGAGTGGACCTGCAGTCTTTAGTAGTTGGGACACCAGAGAGGACTAGAATTTAAAGAACACAAACTCTCTCAAAATATCAGTGTGAAAATGCCTGAATGCACAACTCCAGGGTATTTACAGATTTCTGTGCTGATTAACTGTATGAACTATAGTACCAGTTTTCAGATTTAAAGATGATCTATTAGGTGTGTGATGTACATTGGTTCTAATAGTCATAAATTTGCTGTGGGTGTAAGACCCAGAGTAAAAAAAAAAAGCATAATTGCTCTGCTGCTGTGAACTAGTAGAGTTGTGTAAAATCTCTTGTCTTGTTCATGTGAAAATCCAAGCTGTTGCTTAAATATGCTGTCGCAAGCCAGCCAGTGTTTTCTTTTTATCAGCACGTATGAATATGAGGAAGATAATATAAGAATCTGTTCAATGTTCTCATCAAAGGAACAAGTGTCTCAGTAGTACATCTCCACAGATGTTCTTCAGTCATTAGCATCCCATCTGTTCGTGTCGATCAGTTTAATCCTCACTGGTGGTGTTTACCAGAACACGTGTAGCCAGTTACAGGAAGAATATACAGTTTAATTCAGAGTTTTCAGGCATTTGTTTGCATCTAGAGATGGAAAGTTAGTAGTTTAGTCAGTAAAGAAAAGAAAAGGCCAGAGAGAGATTGAGAATGTTGAAATATGCTTGATGCATGTCACACTGACCTTTTCTTTCTCTTTCTGGCACTAACAGGCCATCAAATTGAGTTTCTCAATCTGGTCTGTGCTATTTTATTATAATGGTTTAAAAACCCAGTATATAATTGAGTTTATCAGATTTTTGTGTTATATCTTCATTAATATGAGGTGCAGAGAAATTCTTCCTGGAAATTATAATTGTAAATATGACCGGTTTTAATTAATGCTAATCTGTGTTCTGTAGTACTACATGGAGTCCATAGTCTATCCCTGCGTTCTCTGGGTATAAAGTGGTGGACACCCTGGATGGGGTGGCAACACATCACAGCGCACAATTTAGAAATGGCAGTCAGCCTACACCACACGTTAGTGGAATGGTGGAGGAAACTGGAGAACCTCTGAAGCACAGGGAGAACATGAAAACTCCACATAGACACAAAACAGAGGCTGGACTCAAACCCCAACCTTGGAGATATGTGCAAACATGCTAATCATTAATCCACTACGCTCACACTGAAAACGCATAACTTGGTTAAAACTTAAACAGAATAAGACCATTTGTATGCTTATGCATTAACAGGGCAGGTTTCCAGGGAGGTTGGTTTTGTTTTAGCACCAAATGGTCCATTTCTTCTCTAGCAATAAAACCAGTCAATTGGTCCAACATGTCTGGAAAGACCAGCCCCCGGTTTCTACACCCACATTTATTATCCTATTATTTCCTTGCTTAATGATGTTTAATTCTTTGAGGCACCGTCTTAGTACAGTGTCATCATAACATTTGATGATTTTCTCCAGATGTTTTCTCCATCGATTTTACTGTGCAAAAAACATTTTGCTCATGTTGATCATGTGGTTAGTTCAAACCGTCTCATTTTAGTGACTCGTAATGGGACGTGTTCCGGTTCGCACATGACTTGGCACTTTGGTGATGCATGCTGTGGTCAGTAGGATCAACCACCAGGAACCCGAGCTGCTTCTGAGATCCACATCATGTCACTGCATGCTTGATAAATACATAAGTTAGGGGAAAAGAATGAGAAAATGAAGAATGAGCAAGAGCAATCATTTATTTTAGCAACATCTTTCAAGTTTATTTGATAATAAGAGATAAATTAATGACTGGTGCTATTTACGTCTGGTAGAGATATACATTATAAGGCCAAAAGTACGTACACCCCTGACCATCACACCTACATGTGATTCTTCCCCAAACTGTTAACACAATTTTGGAAGCACACTGTTGTGCCAATGTCTCTGTTTGCTGTAATTACACCGGAACTAAAAGACTCAACCCCTGTTCCAGCATGACAATGCCCCTGTGCACAAACCACAGAGCTCCATTAAGACATGGTGTGTTAAGGTTGGAAGTGGAAATACTAGAGTGTCATGCACAGAGCCCTGACTCTGACTCAACCCTGCACCCGAGACCTCCTCACTCTTACAACAACAGTGTCTGATCTCACTAATGTTCTTGTGTCTGAATGATCACTGATTTCCAGAGAGAAGAGTGGAGATTATTCTAACAGCAAACACATTCATTCCTGTGTTTTTGAACAAATTTAGTGCTGTTTAAATGGTCAATTTAAAAACAAGGAAATGCCCGATGTGTGATATTACCCCGGAATCCCTTTCCAGACCAGTGACATTTTCCGTTCCTGTGTATATTTGTTAACAGTCCCTATGGCCGGCTGTTAGTTTATTCCTATAAGTGTCTTTGCCTTTTCTCTTTGACACATGGACAGTCTCTTTTCTCACATGGACGTTATGGAAAGCAGCACAGTTGGTCGAGTCAGCTGACCCGTGTGCCATTCAGGGTTTTACTCGTGCCGCTGTTCAGTCGAAGGCCAAAACCAACTCCTTGATAAATATCATGTCTGAATAAGGAATGCATTTCATTGCATTTGCCTGGCTGGGCTGGCGGCTCAGTGAGAGGGCTTATGGGACATGGAAAAACATGTGCAGTTCACCGTTTGCTTATAAACTCCTTCTACACTACTTATGTCTATAAGGATGGAGAACATATGTGTATGTGGTGTAATGGAGGAGGAAGAAGCCTGTACAGAAATTTTCCATGTCTAGTCAAGTTCAATTTTATTTTTAAATCACATTTATAGTGTGGTGCAGACCTCAGATGAAAAGGGAAACTGTTGTTGAAAGAGTTTAGGACTGAACCAAAGCTAAAGCTTGAGACCAAACAGATAGAAGTAAGTTAGAAGATCTTAGATCTTTCTAGAAGAAGAATAAGCTTTGTCAGTAATGTATTGTGGAGCAACAGCAGAAAGAGCTTTGTTTACATGGGTAGAATTTTTTTAATCAGTACTGAATAAGACTTCAGGGATGAGATTCCAAAACAGGAGAACATGTGCACTGCAACTTAACCCTGAGACTTTTGGAGCATTATAAACATGCGATGGGTCTGTTCTGGTTTCCTCCAACGTTCTCTAAGTACATCGACTGGTTAAATTGTTTCTGTGTGTTTGAAAGACAAGCTGGGAGCTGGAAAGAAACCCATGTAGCTAAGGAACCCAATCTGATCTCAGTGTTGATGCGGTGACCCTGGAGCTGTGAGGCAGTGACTTTGAGTCGTGACCCACTGTGCCACCTGAGGACGGGTGAGGCAGTGAATTATACACAAAGGCATCTCCTACTGCTGAAGAATTTTGTCATTCTCGTTCATGTCCCGATGTGTCGCCTCTAAGACATTCTTGAAACTTCACACTTACAGAGGCTTCTTTTAGATTACAGGCCTGTGTCCGGGGTGTCTTATGTAATATGAGTGGCCTGGTGGTGGCTAAATCTGTCACAGCCCTTAGAAGGTGTGTGAGTGTGTGTGTGTGTTTGTGTGTGTTTCAGGAGCAGGCTGGCTCATATTAGAGCTGTAAGTTTATCATGTAGAAATGGTCCAGAACTTTTATTCAGCACACACACACACACTCTATATTCATTATACATATGCTAGAGACACTCTTCACACACTCTATACACTTTACACACTCTATATGCATTATATATATACTCTATATACTCTAAACACACTCTAGACACTCTATATGCACTATACACATCCTATACACATTCTTTGGAGCAGTGTGTGAAGTGTGCCGTGTGTGTGAATTCTCTACAGCATTTGGCATAAAACAGATAACATATAATCCATGAGATGCAGAAAATATTGGATGGGGAATGTAATTTTATTGTTTTTTGTTCAGCACACACACACATACACACACACACATTTCAGCAGTCTTCTCAACACAGGGCTGGCCTGCATTGCATCGTTAAACTTTTAATGGCTGGTTTCGCACACTGTAATCAACCGGCCTGATCACACAACCTGGTAATCAGCAGAGAAATGAACGTTTCTTGTGTTTGTGTGTTTAGCCACACGGCCCTGTGGTCATTATTCCTTCATTCCTGTTTGGAGCTGTAAACAAAACAAAAAAACCCTGCAATTTTATCACATTTTCTGTGCTTTATTTCCAAATGTGAAAGCTAAAACTGAGCAAATCTTAACTTAACCTTTTGACACTTAATAATAATAATAATAATAAGTCTTCTGTGTTTTGAAAAGGGTGTAACGGTGTATCTGCTGACTGGCTCCTGAAGATGTCAAGCAGGCAAATCCAGTTTGGGTGTTTTGCCTGTAATCTGAAAATCAATATCAGCTGTGAGTGTATGTGTGTGTGAGAGTTTGTGTGTGTGAGTGAATTAGAACACAGAAAATGAGTGAATGTTTGCAGCATAAACTTTAAAACTGTTTTTTTCTTCTGTAACGTGTCTGCTGGCCCTTGTCATTAAGTGTGTGTGTGTGTGTGTGAGTGCACTAATTAGAACATTAACAATGAGTAAATATTTGCAGCATAAACATAAATAAAATGTTTTTTTTCTTTGTGATTTTTCTGTCTGGCCCTTGTCATTAAGTGTGTGTGTGTGTGTGTGTGTGTGTGTGCATGCAACAAGCTGACTCAGTTAAGGCTCGTCATTGCAGAGGACAGCAGTGACGCAAAATGCTTCACGGCCTACGCCAATTTAAGCATTAACTCCACTGTAACATGAGGCACATGGAAATCTGCTTAATAAAAAAAACCACTGTAAGGACAAATAAAGTCTCACCAAGTCGTTTGACACCAACAGTGTATACACTCTATACACACTCTACACACTGTATAGAGTCTGTACACACTCTACATACTGTATACACCCTATACAAACTCTACATAAAGTATACACTCTATACACACTCTACACACTGTATAGACTCTGTACACACTCTACATACTGTATACACCCTATACAAACTCTACATAAAGTATACACTCTATACACACTCTACATACTATATACACACTATATACACTGTATAGACTCTGTACACAATCTACACACTGTATACACCCTATACAAACTCTACATAAAGTATACACTCTATACACACTCTACACACTATATACACTCTATACACACTCTACACACTGTATAGTCTCTGTACACACTCTACATACTGTATACACCCTGTATACACTCTATACACTCTCTACACACTGTATACACTCTATACACACTCTACACACTATATACACTCTATACACACTCTACACACTATATACACTCTATACACACTCTACACACTATATACACACTATATACACTATATATACACTCAATACACTGTTTAGTCTCTGTACACAATCTACATACTGTATACACTCTATACACTACACACTATATAAACTATATACACACTATATACACTGTATAGACTCTGTACACATTCTACATACTGTGTACACCCTATACAAACTCTACATACTGTATACACTCTATACACACACTACTCACTATATACACTATATAGACACTCAATACACTGTATAGACTCTGTACATAGTCTACATACTGTGTACACCCTATACAAACTCTACATACTGTATACACTCTATACACTACTCACTATATACACTATATATACACTCTATATGCTGTATAGACTCTGTACACAATCTACATAATGTGTACACACAATACAAACTCTACATACTGTATACACATTACACACTCTATACACACTCTACACACTATATACACTCTATACACACTCTACACACTGTATAGTCTCTGTACACACTCTACATACTGTATACACCCTATACAAACTCTACATACTGTATACACTCTATACACACACTACTCACTATATACACTACAGTATATATACACTCTATACACTGTATAGACTCTGTACACAATCTACATACTGTATACACTCTATACACTACACACTATATACACTATATACACACTATATACACTGTATAGACTCTGTACACAATCTACACATTGTGTACACCCTATACAAACTCTACATACTGTATACACTCTATACACACACTACTCACTATATACACTATATATACACTCTATACACTGTATAGTCTCTGTACACAATCTACACACTGTGTACACCCGATACAAACTCTACATACTGTATACACCTTACACACTATATGCACTTTATACACACTCTATACACACTGTATACAGTCTATACACACTCTACACACTATATACACACTCCATATGCAGTATACACTCTACAAATCCACTCTACATACTCTATACACACTCTACACACTATACACACTTTAAACACATTTTATATGCTCTCTTCACAATCTTCACACATTATACACACTCAAGCTAAAGCTAATTTTGTGCATTCATTGTTATGATTGAAGACTATACACTCACTTGAATCAATATTGATCAGGAAAACAATCTTGACCTTGTGCCTGAATTTTAAAATTCATGCCTTAAGCATACACCGCTTGCATAAGACAAAAAATCCCAAATCGGTTTTCAGACACACACACACACACACACACACACACACACACACATATACACACACACACACACACACAACACACACACACTTCCTTTGTTCACAAAAACAAACCAGAGACACACCAGCGAGGTGTGAAATGCTGACTGCATGTTTTAAAGGAGAAGTACAAAAAAAAGGAAGAAAATGTTTGATAGATGAATCATTTTGTGATGAATGGTGTGAAAGTCTAAAATTTCCACATGGCCTGTCCTCCTTATTACATCTGACAGATGATGTCTTTTACATTTCAGGTGACGACCCAGAGACCCAATTCAGTGCAGACTGCCTCAATATAGTGCAGAGGCCAAGGGGCAAGTCACAGGTCACTGTAATCACACAAGCCTGAATAAGTCTCTGTGTGCTGGAGGGGAAATGAGCCTGCTGACCTCGACTCTGTGTTTAATCGAGCCAAACTTTGATAAAGAGGGAGAGAAAGAGAAAAAAGGGAGAAAAGGAGAGAAAAAAGATTTTCTTTCTCTAAACAGAAGCCACACACCCTATACACACTGTATACACTCTATACAAACTCTACACTCTCTCTCTCTCTCGCTTTACACACACTATACACACAATAGTCACAACCTACACATACAACCTATACTTACTCTACCCACACACTCTTTCTCTCTAAACACATTATACACACACTCAAAAAACGTGTCTCAGATGGAGGAATTTGAATTGTGGAGCTTCACTGAACAATGCAGCTTGGAGTAAAATAGCTGTCTGTCACATGGTCCAAGTTACTGGCTCACGTTGTGTGATGACAAACGTTGTGTGATGACTTTCATGATCATAAAAGAATCTTTATTTCATTTATCTATAACTCATTTAATAGCAAGAAGTGTTGCTGTGCTTGATTTGTCGTTCCATTAACTGGAGCCTTAACTTGAGAAGAATAACCATAGGTCAAGAGTAGAAGCTGCGAGATGAGGTGGATGTTGTTGGTCGGCTTTTTGAATTTTTTTTACATTTTTTTACTTCTCCTGGTCAGAGGTCAGTAATTACTGATATTGAGCAATACTAACCAGTTGTGCCACCTTTAGCATCCACAAACACTCCTGATAGTATGCTCTGGAGATCAGTCTTTCAAATGACAGTGGAGGATTTCTGAGCTACTTTTAAACAGAATGTTTAAGGTCTTGTCACAGCATCTTACTGGGGTTCAGGTCAGACTACATCAAACATCTACATCAAACATCTACATCATGTTTCTTCTGAGCCATTCAGACTGGCTCTTGCACTTTGGAACATTGTCTTGCTGTATAACCTCTTTTAGAGAGCAGAACACTATCACGGTTCCATCAATTCATCCTCACACCATCACGCTTCCACCACCATGTTTTACTGTCAGTATGATGCTCTTATTGTTGTGTTAGCTTTACACTAGTTATAATGGAACCCATGTCTTCCAAAACACTTTCCACTCTTTCATATAGATCTAGATGGATCATCAAAAAAGTGTTCCTCAGTGGTTTTTGCCTTGTCCCTCTCACATCTCCCTTTTACCCAGTCTCTTTTTAATGGTGGAATAATAAACATTACTTCTTATCTGAGTTCTGAATTTCTACTTCTGTGAAGATTCACTACTCTTCCATGAAATGGCTTTCCAGAATCCAGATTTCTATTAATCGTAGCATGGTGTGTGTTTCTTGGTAAAACCTTTTACTTTACTCCATATCACTGGAAAGTGCCCTGCGATGGGTTGGCACTCCGTCCAGGGTGTATCCTGCCTTGATGCCCGATGATGCCTGAGATAGGCACAGGCTCCCCGTGACCCGAGGTAGTTCGGATAAGCGGTAGAAAATGAATGAATGAATATCACTGGAAAGTGATGTGTTTAGTGATGTGTAGTCATCAGGGATGAAATTAATCACACCTAAGTATGTCTAATCTAAACAAAGGCAATTATCAACTACATTTGGTTAACTGGTTGATTGAGTGACTTGGGACTCGTGTGTTTTCCTGTGGGCATTAATATTTGCAACCAAAGAAATACAGGGTATGTAAATCTGCCTTGCATCAAAGGAGTCCTAACAGGGGTGTATTTATGGTCTTCAAAGGAGAACTTCCAGCAGGTTGGCTGCACCGAAAACAAACAGTGTGATACTGCAGCTATATATTCAATCATCTGACATTTCAATCATCTGATATACAACATATAGACATTTAATATAGACACATGGTATTGCCCAATCCAATGAAATTTGGATGTAGCACAAAGCCTTTTTTGGTTCAAATATTTGTGCTTTTATGGATACAGCAGTGATCAAAGATGTGTGGTGCTTGTGTTGTGTGAGTGATTTAATCAAGCTGTTATACAAATTAGAAAACAGCACAACTTGATCAGCCAGTGCTTGTTCTTTGACTCTAGAGAACACCCATATGTATGCTGGTAAGCTTACCTGTAAGATATCCATCACACCCACCCAGTAAACAACTGCTAAGTATTACTTTTAGTCAACCAAAAGGTTACAGGGCATCACAAAGTCATGAAGATTAGATTTCCCAGATTTGGAGAAGATTGAGACACCTGGCAGCTCCAGGCTCCCTGGTTCGATCCTGAGCTCGAGTTGCAGTGCCTGGTCTTTACATGTTCTCTTTGTGTGTGGGTTTCCTCTAGGTTCTCCGGTTTCTTCCCACTTCCCAATAACATACCTATATGAAATGTCTCTAGGTGTGAATGTATGTGTGCACCGATGTATGGTGTATTCCACTGCTATCCTGATCAGTATATAGCGCTTACTGCAGGTGATTTGTGAGACTTTTGGTTGACATCACATAATTACGAAATTGGGGCTTCTGGGGCCATTTTGTTTAGTGTTGTGTCACTGCTCTTTATCAGTTTTCATGCTAATATTAATATTATAAGCATGGCAATTAAAGGAACAGAAAGAACAGAAAGATGAACTGAATCTCAGTGTGTGGGGGATGAATCATGGCGGACTAAAGACATTTCAAATAGGCACCGCATCACCTATGATAGAGGATGTGGTAGTGATAGAGGTTGGGGAAATATATGTGTGTTTGTGTGTATGGGTGTGTGTGTGTGTGGGCGTGTGTGTGTGTGTGTGTGTGTGTGAGTGTGGGCGTGTAAGTGAGTGGGCGAGCAGATGCTGGTTTGTTTTTAAAGAAGCACATTGGCCTAAGGCTGTTTTTCTGTTTTCATTAGAGAAGGGTTTTAGAAACATGCAAACACAGCTGATAATATCAGATATGGAAAGGCCAGTGAATGCACATGCCATATGACACACCTAGGGGTGGAGACGACCTGCTGGACATGTTGGAGTGCCGAATGCTCCATGCTCATATATCTATAAAAATATATAATGAAATTTCCAACAAGTAAAATTGTGCTCCAGACACAGAAAGATGTTTGTATGTCAGTAAAGGAAGCAACATACTGTACTACAGAACTGACCAGTTTTTAGACCCAAATCTTAATGAAGACTTCAGGTTTTAACTAGAAAAACAGAAGCCAGTGTGAACAAAATTCCCCAGAAAAATAGGTAAGATTCAGATTCATGCTGCTCACTAATCCTTATATTATTACACTGTGTAAATCAGTGAGACTAGCTGAGGCATGTTGTTTTAAAAAAAACAACCAACACCAACAACCAAATATTGAATTATGTATTTTATTACATGAATTATTTTTAAAAACATTTATTCAGCCTTGTTTTATATATAAATATGTATATATAGAAGGCATTTTTGGAGGTGTTTTTTCAGTAGCAGGGAAGGAAGTGAAAATATCTGACTTACTTCCTTATAGAAAGCTGCTGGTGTATTGCACAAGCTTGTCAGAGATTTAGCAGACACACACACCTCTACACAAATACACTCGATCCTCTGTTCAATAAAGGAAATAAATGTTTTAAACATTTGAATCCCATGATATACTTTAATGAATCCATTGTGTGCCATAATAAAATCTAGTTAGGTAATTTGTTGGTGTGTGTGTTATAACTACGTATCTGTCTGTGTCTGTGATGAAAAGCTGGGATGAGTAGGAACAGCACTGTGATGTAGACAAATCACAGACAGACATTGTTGTTTTGTCTGCACTGCTGGTCAATAGAGTCCTCACCCCTGCAGCTTGGACTCTTTGACCCTGTGCATTTTTAAAAGCCTCGTCATGCCTCATGACCGAGTGTGACTTGGACAAAGCTGAATGAGGTAGTATTACCCCCCACCACCACAGCCCACTGCCTCCATCTAAAGAAAGACCACATTCATGCAACATGGCATGAGATTATTTGTGACAACGGCGACAAAGACTACCCCCAGATGTCAACAACTCCAAACATGGCAGTCCAGGCTAGCACAGAATACCGCCATGACTAGCACAGTCTGTGTAAGTCTGTAAAAATACAACTGACAGGATAATGTGTGATCCAGACAACATCACCGCTATACAGTTTTATAAGTGGCAAATACAAAGGGGGGGCATGGTGGCTTAGTGGTTAACACGTTCGCCTCATGCCTCCAGGGTTGGAGGTTCGATTCCCGCCTCCGCCTTGTGTGTGTGGAGTTTGCATGTTCTCCCCGTGCCTCGGGGGTTTCCTCCGGGTACTCCGGGTTCCTCCCCCGGTCCAAAGACATGCATGGTAGGTTGATTGGCATCTATGGAAAATTGTCCGTAGTTTGTGTGTGTGAGTGAATGAGAGTGTGTGTGTGCCCTGCGATGGGTTGGCACTACGTCCAGGGTGTATCCTGCCTTGATGCCCGATGACGCCTGAGATAGGCACAGGCTCCCCGTGACCCGAGGTAGTTCGGATAAGTGGTAGAAAATGAATGAATGAATGAAATACAAAGAGAACAAGAAGAATAGTCTGGCATGTAGCTTAACAAGCTAGCATGTAGCCTGTGTTTAAAACATTCACTCTATCGACAGTATCCTGATGATGCCACATCACAGCAATCCACGGCCAGGCATCCAGAAGAGAGAAACTGGCCGACCAATCAGAGTGGAGAAACCCTCAGACAACTCAATATTTGTCTTTGGTTAGCAACAAGCAGAGGTCAATGTTATGTCGAGTTACTGTTCTAGATTTAACCGGTTAACATGATTGCATATTGAGTATACTTGTATATACATGGTAAAGGTAAGAAGTGCTTTCCAGAGCAGCCACGTCGACAAACACAGAGGAACATCCTGAGATCCCAACTCAGAGGGTATTTTTTTCCTGGTTGGAAGTCAGGCATTATGAGTTAAGAGTTAAGACCTCAGCATTAATCAAGCTCTTAGTGTGTGTGTGTGTGAGTGAGTGTATACACACATGGATTCTCTTTGCCACGTCACATTTAACAAAAAAAATCCCTTCCACATGAGCGATAAGTGCTTAATGGGTTAGACATTGTACTGAGTGAACGGTGAGTGTAGGTTTGATGAAGGAGAAATCCTCCTGCCTCCTGCCTTTTAACACAAAAGCACAAAGGCACTGACTCATCCTCGCTGCGAGTCTGTGAGGTTAATGCGTTGAGGTTTGGCTCTTGTTTCTTGATAATGATCCCGAAATGTTTAATATGTTATCTAGTCTTTTCATGACACTGTGTGTGTGTGTGTGTGTGTGTGTGTGTGTAGCTGTGGGCTATAAGGCAGCATTACATTAAAGCCTCATATTGATCATGCCAATGACATCACTGTCTCCTGCGTGCATTTCCCGTGTATAACCTTTTGGGAACAGTGGTGTGAGGCGTGGGCTTGTGGGTGTTTGCTTATGAAGACCATTTAAGGATTTTCTTTCAGGCTAGATCTCTTCTGTAGGTTTGAGTTACATCCAGTCTGCCTTTTGAAAGACACAAATCGAACTGTCCACATTAGTGAGAAGGTTGGAAACCGAGCCTTTTGTTGGGGGAATGACATCAGCTCTATATCCGGTGCTCTACTCTATAAATCCAGCTCAGTAATTTCTCAGATTTCCAGCTCTTGGTGCGATTAGATTGATTCGTGTGGATCAAAAGGAAACCAAACTTTGACGATCAATCTCTCCTCATGACACTAAATAAACTAAATTTTGTTTAAACTGTCAGCTTTGTATATGACCAAGGAGTTAACACTGCTCTTCATTAACATTGCATTCTTCATTAAAGTCTGCTTCAATAAGGGGGTGTTAAAAATGTACTAAAAAACCCCCCAAAAAAACAACTTAACGTGACACCCATCTGTGCCAGGTTTGACCAGCAGCTTGTGAATGGCACAGAGGCTGAAATCATCTATCAAACACCCCACAGAGCAGCGTCAGGTAAAGCTAAAATGATCACTTTGTTTGGTTTTCAGTTTTTATAACACGCTATTACAATACAATGAAAGCAATGAAGCAGTGTCTAGAACTTACACATTTCTCAAAGTGTCCTAAATGGGAATCTGATCTGTTAGGAAAAACAAGTGAATAATCTGAGATGAAGACAATAAATGACAGGAACAATCACCATTCGTTGACCTGTGAGGATAAGTAAGGGTTGCATTTAATGGAGGTTTTTTTGACACTTTTCAGAAGGAATTGCAAACTATTTGTGATTGAAATGAAAATCCAAATTTCCATTTGTGTCGAGGCCAATTCAATCCCAAACAAGCTCTATGGACCTGAAGGCAGAATTTGTTTTTATATATTATATATTTTCACACAAATGTTTCTATCTTGGGGGCACGGTGGCTTAGTGGTTAGCACGTTCGCCTCACACCTCCACGGTTGGGGGTTCGATTCCCGCCTCCGCCTTGTGTGTGTGGAGTTTGCATGTTCTCCCCGTGCCTTGGGGGTTTCCTCCAGGTACTCCGGTTTCCTCCCCCGGTCCAAAGACATGCATGGTAGGTTGATTGGCATCTCTGGAAAATTTTCCGTAGTGTGTGAGTGGATGAGAGTGTGTGTGTGTGTGCCCTGCGATGGGTTGGCAGGGTGTATCCTGCCTTGATGCCCGATGACGCCTGAGATAGGCACAGGCTGCCCGTGACCCGAGGTAGTTCAGATAAGCGGTAGAAAATGAGTGAGAGTGAGTGTTTCTATCTTCAAAGTAACTGATATCAAATTCATTTCTGCTCTCTGAGATGCCCCAAGTGCTTGATCATAAGCAGCTAAGATCTTTCACTAAAATCTTGTGTACAGTTATTAACAGAGGAAAAAAAACAGTCCTGCCTCATTTTATATCAAACTGGAGGTCAGGGAAAATGTCCCAGTGTACTGGTAAAAAAGGGTTAAAAGCAATGGTGTAGATGCTGTTGACACTTCTGTTCAAGAAAAATCCTGCAACCTCTGAGGTGTAATTTCAATGCAGGTGACTAATTATCTGTATTTGGAACAACTGGTGACAAATTACAAAGTATTAAAGGTGTTTTTGGAAAATGAACTTGACCATGTCGACAGAGTCTCACTCTCTATATCCTCACTTCCCTTCATTACTCAACACGATGTCACAATGAATCCTCATCACAAATTCTATGAGTTTCAAAATTTCAGATGAAAGTCAACATATATAGTCTGCACGTATTAAACAGACGCTTAACTTTACTAGCAGATTTTTATCTGCCAGAATCTGTCAACACTGGTCAGTGAAGTGTATTAAAAAAAACCCATGTAGATAAATTCACTGTTTATTTAGTGAGAACATATCCTGCTTTCATGACCGTTGTTTAGAAACACAGTCCATTTATTTGCTTCTGTGTGTCAGAGTGAAGACCAGCAGTTTAGCTGTGAATGCATGGGTTTGTGTGTCAAAGCCTCAAATATTTTCCTGGTTGTATTTTTACTTTAGCCAGATGAGGCAAGTTAACCTACGAGTACAAGATAACACATGTCATGTCATGGCTCGTGTGACATCAAGGAATCGTGGAAACGGATGAAAATGGAGCCGGAGTCAATGTCCGAAACTCATCCAAAACTTCCTTGTTAGCTCCCATAGCAGCACAAGATGGAAAAAAAATAAATAAATTCACTGGAGATTGATGCAAAATAGAACGAGACAAAATCTGAAGTCAGATTTATAAAAATCTCTCTTCCAGTGTTGTCTATTTGACTTCTCTGGCACAATTTCCTGCAAAACAATCTCTGCGGGTTTAAAATGCAACCCACTGATTTTGTAAGAGGTTTCAAAACATACACACACACACACACACACACACACACACACGTGATTTTAGATGATTGACATTGGTATAAGGTTCCATTTTGAGCTTGTTGATAAGCACGACTTTCTTCTTCAGAGAAAATATGGATTCTGTATAATTACACCAAGCAAAAAATCATCATGTCTGTGCCTCAGCTGATGAATGAATCAAAGCTCAAAGCTCAAGCAGACAAAAAACAGCGTTTTAATCTTCAAAGAGCCTTCAAAAAGAAGCAATTATTACAGACCACTTGGTAAAGGACTGCCTTTTTCTGCACCCAAATATTGCAACGGTGCTGTGCTTGTAAATGAAAACAACATGAAAGGTGGATATGGATCGATAACATGAACGGTCAGGAAATGATTGTGTGTGTTGTATGGGGTTGCATTTACACAACCACTTCACACTTACCTGTACAAAATCACCTGATTTTACTTTATTGTTGATATCAGGTTTGGAAGATTACATAAGAATAACTAATGGTCTACCTCCCTATCACACGTCTGTGTGTGTAATAGAAATATAAAGACCGCTTCAGTAAAAGGAAGGATAAGCAGCCATATCGCATAGGTGTTGCTCCTGATAAGGTCGCATAGGTGTTGCTCCTGTTGTGTGTGTGTGTGTGTGTGTGTGTGTGTGTGTCTGCATGTGTGTTCCAAATTGCTTGTACAGCTTGACACCAACTTCTGGCATCTTTCCTTTGGATCCGGATGTTTGCCAAACGTTACTTAGCAGACGTCTCCCACAGGTAAATCCACCAACAGCCTGCTCAGCGTCTCGGTGTGTTACCCCCCCCTCATACACACACACACACACACACACACAGTCCTAGACAGTCCCAATCCTTCCATTACTTTCATTAGTAACCCACACCCACACACACACACAGGCACTTGAAACCTGAGAAATGAGAAATGAGCAGCTGCTGTTCGACATGCAGAAATGCTTCAGCAGAAGTGTAAGTGCACTTCATTTTAGGGAGAGTAAAGAATTGAGAGAGTTAAAAAGAGGATGTTCCTACTCTGTAAAACATGGAAATAAAAACATTTAAACAACTGGCAGCGGTTGTCATTTAGTTACTGTGAAATTAACAGTGTTTTTCTGCTAATCTACAATCTACAGTAAGGTACTGTTTAGAAAAAACAGTTTCATCCTGTTGGGTGAGTAAGTAACCTGGCTGAAAAAGCAGCAAAAGACATGAGAACAATTAACACACAGTCACACACACACACACACACACACACACACACACACACACACACACACACACAGACACACACAAAAGTCCATAGTAACTCAATCAAGTATTGCAGAAACAACTTTCAATCTGGAGAAAACCAAAGTTATTTATTCATTCATTCATTCATCTTCTACCGCTTATCCGAACTACTTCGGGTCACGGGGAGCCTGTGCCTACCAAAGTTATTTATAAGTGCCAGAAATTCGAGCAGTAAAGGGAGCACAGTAAGTGTTAATGTTTACTGTTTACAATATTTACAGTAATTTGCAATCATTTAGTTCAGCTTATATATACTGTATATACTACAAGTTCTTATTATAATTATAATAATATAATTATTAACATAATTAACATAATTATTAACATAAATATTATATATGTTCTCCCCGTGCCTCGGGGGTTTCCTCCGGGTACTCCGATTTCCTCCCCCGGTCCAAAGACATGCATGGTAGGTTGATTGGCATCTCTGAAAAATTGTCCGTAGTGTGTGATTGTGTGCGTGAATGAGAGAGTGTGTGTGTGTGACCCGAGTAGTTCGGATAAGTGGTAGAAGATGAATGAGTGAATGAATGAATAATTATAGCTATACATTGAAATTTACATTCAAAGTGTATGTCAAAGACACACATAACACAGTATACCATGCAGTGAAGTACTATTCATGAGCCTAAATAAAAATATTCAAAATAATGAAATTTAACAAGAAAATCAAATAAATTGGAATAAAATTCACAATAAATGCAACTAAATTCAGTGGAATGCTTTTTTACGAGCGCTTGATTCTTTTATAATACGGACAGTCGTAAAAAAGCACTGTAAGATTGTGTGACTAATATAATTTGAATTTAAATTTGAATTAGCTGTACCATGAAAAATAAATAGACAAAATATAGCATATGAGTGCACTACCATGACTTTCCTAAACACTAATACACTGTATGCTATGTATTTTTTTTTTGCAGTTAGTTCACTGATTAGCTGCCACTCCTCATGCCTGAGCTGGTATTGTGCCTGTCTCAGCAGGGATTTTTACATGTAACGCTGTCAAGCTTCAGCTGTTTATCAGAATCTACAGCCTAAGATTCCTCTGAATGACTTTAACACAACGGAATTCTTTCATCGGCAAGCTTCAGGATACTGCGACAAATGGGAGAGTGTAGAATTTCCAGAAACATGACTGTCATCTTATCCCACCTTATCTTAGAATTCCCCGGCATGAAGACCCCAATTAACCCCCAATGCCTCCCTTCACCCGTGCCCGTATCTCCCAGACACACACAATTTAATGATGATCATTTAGTGTTACATGATAATGATGAAGCTCATCTCCAATTGATCAGAAACACAAGATACAGTAAAAAAGCTAATAAAAATACAGATAGATATTCAAATGGTAGTGGTGAACATGACGTTCAAATGGTGGTGAACATGACGTTCAAATGGTGGTGAACATGACGTTCACACACACATGTTCACATAAGAACCTTCCTATTAAACCCAACTGCTCTCCAGCCTTAGTAGGACTATAAATGCAGCTTGGCTCAAAACATTACATCACTGCGTCTGTGGCCACAAAGATAGCAACTTGCTGCAAGAACCAAGATTACCTCATGTCCACAGAACAGACACACGTCATTAAGTGGGTTTAATCAACAGAGCCCCCTTTCTCCATGTGACAAATGAAGACGTGGGCCATTTGTAGGCTCCTGAGCAGTTATACAGGATGATAGATAGATAGATAGATAGATAGATAGATAGATAGATAGATAGATAGATAGATAGATAGATAGATAGATAAAAAGGGTTTAGAAAGTAAAATGTGTCAGGTTCAGGCTGAAATTGCTGTTATTTATGTTTTTCCCCCCACCAGCCCTGTGTCCTGTGTTATCCAGTGTGTTATATAGGGCTTAGTATTACAGTTAATCACAAAACTCTTCTGGGACAGACCACGCCCACTTTGGTTTTAATCCATATATGAAAAAAGATATGAATAATGTGAGCACTAAAGTGATAGAGATAGATAAAGGCATTGTCTTACACTCCTAGTGTGTATAACCTTTCTTGGCCAGGGTCAGTGCTGGCTGTGGATAAAGTAGCTTTATGAAGTGTGTGTGTGAAACTCTCTCAGGAACAAAACCTGACCTTCTTGTGTGATTGGGAGTGAAAGGTCTGAAACCTGGACACAGTCTGATTCGTCCGTTGCTTCTTGTGACCTTGAAGGATTTTAGCAGCTTGCCGTCAGTTTTTTCACTATCCTTTTTGACCATTGATAAATCCCTGTTCTAACACACCAACTAACACAGCAGCAAAGCTTCATTAATCCATTACTGTCTGTTAATTGAACTGAACTATTGATTTGAACTGATAATGAGGCCATTTTTCTAAGAACAGATTCGTTTAGAAACAAAACAGCTTCATTTTAGCATTTAACCTCTAAAACTTCTGGATAATGCTGCTACTCTGTAAGTGGTAATTTGCAAGATGTAATAACGTAATTTTCCACCTTGGCACAGTTGACACATGATGTGGAAAACTACATGGACGCCTCCGCAAAAGCGTGTTCAGGTTGTTCTGTCAGAACATGTAAAGCTCATAAAACCCTACTTTAGATGCACTTTTACAGTTACAGACCTGAGAGTCTACTGGATCTACTTTACTGTTAGTGAACTTCAAATGTTCCTGCAACACTTTGAGCTGAAGCAGCAACAGTGCAGCAACAACAGCTACCAATAAAAATTAGCTTAGCGTCAAGCTAGTCAGCTAACATTAGCGATAACACTAATGTTGATGATTAGCTTCTCCAAACTATACAATCAATATAATCAATGCTTTAGATTAGTTTTTACACTGACTTTACAGTGTTCAAAGAGAGGGTGGTTATGTTAATTTGGCGTTACTCTGTAAACAGCAAAGGAAGTGGTAGTTAAGAAGACTTTTATTCTTGTGATTTTTACTGATTGTACAGAATGTGGAGCTGCAACTTCACCTCAAACACAACAAAATATATCAGTGTGTGATCTTTGAGCATATTACTCAATATCTCAAGTGAAACTATCAGTAAATCAATTGTCTTAAACCATTTTCAGTCTCAACTAATTTGACATTTAACTTTACTTAGCCCTTTTTTTTATCAGTACACTTGCACTGGAAATTGAATTATGGGACATTTTCATTCAGTATATGTGCAAATGAATTTTTATTTTTTGGACACAAGTCTGATCTAAAATGTTCAGAACTCATTAGTTTTTCCTTCTGTGGATAAACTTACACAGAATTTTAGAGGTTTATGATGACGCCTTCAAATTGTAGCTGATTATGAGAACAGAAATGGTTTATGCTCAGAAAACAGAAATGGGTTTGATATCACGGTTTACTTTGAAGATAAAAACCTTTGAAAACCCTGAGTGTCTTCTTTCATATGAGCTTCATATTAACCACCACTGTGGTGTGTGACGTGATAAAGACATTCAATGCGTATTGGGAATTAAGGTAACTGTTTAGTCATACTCATTTATTCAGTCACTTTCACTATAAAAGTGGACACATGGAGCAGAATTTAGAAAAGATGCTGGTATCCGAGAGCAAAAGGTAAAAGAGTTTTGGTGATTTTTGTAACTGCAGATGGTGAAATGAGTCTCCTCTGTACCAGGGGCCACAAACAGAAGCAGTTCACCATGTCTCGACATGTCCCTTCAGCCTCATTTAGCCTGCTTGAGTGGGTCTCTACTTCCCATCTATTTATAGAGTGAGTGCGGTCTGAAGAGAGACTGATGGCTATGATTTCCACTTCAGGGACATGAGCTGATAGTGTAAGAGTCTCCGACTTATCTTTAACAATCTTGCAGTGCTCCAGCAAAGCTACAACTCTAAACCATATTCAGAGAGCCATGACATCAGACAGTACACTTTTATTCATGATTTATCCGATCAGACTATTCGTTTTTTTTTTTTTTGGTTGGAGCGCAGTTCATTTTCAATTAAGGTGTTAATTATCTCTGAGGTTGTTTTGGCTGGCATATCGCGTACAGATTTACTATTCAAGTTGGACAAGTATGATGAAACAGCTTCTGGTAATAGAATTGTCACTGCACTGCGGGCAATCTCAAAGCTTTGTTTGTGTCATTCTCTCTCTCTCTCTCTCTCTCTCTCTCACACACACACACACACACACACACACCCTTTAGGCCATCAGTATCAGTGTCATTCATTATGCAAATTCACTCTCATGCTACAGTTCCAGGGACTTATATTGTGTTGAGCTCTTGTTTGTTCACATTTAATCTGCTTGTGGATGTTCTGACACAATTCCTAGATTTGAGAGGTTTAGACAAGAAATAGCGTGTTTGTGGAACTTAAAAACATTAAGTAAATTTCAGTAAGGAATTCAGTCAATTCCACTGGTGACTCGACAAAATCATTTCAAGGCATAAAAGAAAAACCCTCACGACTGTTCTGGGTCTCTCTCTCTCTTTCTCTCTCTCTCTCTCTCTCTCTCTCTCTCTCTCTCTCACACACGCACACAAACGCACACACACACACAAACACACACACACACACACACACACACACACTTTTTGGTCAATTTATTTTACCCTTTTTTTAATATCTACACTGTTACAAAAAAATCTTTAACCTTTAAAAGCATTAAAAATGGTTATTTGGAAAAATAGCTAAGAATCGGTGACCCATTGTTTAATATTTTTTCTGAGTGTTCCATAAAATTATATATATATTGAACAATAATAAATGGAAGAAGACTGAATGTTGTAACTGAATATCTCACTACTGTGAGAAGTACAGTATACAGCCAAGGTCTGTAGAGCCTGCCTCATGGGAGGGTTATTGTTATTATGGTGAGTACTCAGTATTCACCATTCACTATTGATATGTTGTGACAGGTTCCCCATAGGCCTCTTAAATAAAATGTATTGTGAAATTATACTTAATTGAAAGGGGACACCTTGGTGACCATCACATCTATATGTGTTTCTTGAACACCCTATTACAGAATTATTCCCTCTGTGTCTGCTGTTTTAATAATCTCCTTATTTATGAAACATGTTGGAACATGGCTTTGGGGATTTGTGTTCATTTAGCTTTCAGAGCATTATTGAGATCAGACACTGCTGTTATTAGAGTGAGGAGGTCAGGGATCTGTGTAGGACACTCAAGTTCTTCCACTTTAACCTCCACACCATGTCTTGAAGGAGCTCTGTGCTTTGTGCACAGAGGCATTGTCATGCTGGTACAGTGTTTGAGTCTCTTAGTTCTGGTGATGGAATGGAAATTGTTACAGTATACATCTGTTTGCCTCAAGCAGTTTGGGGAAGAAGCACATACGGGTGTGATGGTCGGGGTGCACACACTTTTGGTCAAATATTGCATACTGTATCAAAAATCAAGTGAAAGTATTAAAGTTTGCTAAATGTGAAAGTAATGCTGTCTGGAAACATCATTCAGTCTGTGTAGGTTTGCTGAATGCTGCATAGTTTAATAGTTCATATTCAGCACAAATGCAAGTAATAAAAGCAACGAATTTGCTGGTACGTCACCAAGTTTTCTTCCATAATGAGTAAGTGCTTGTTCATAATAAATGCATGTTTGAATGAATGAGTGTGTGTTAAGATTGTTGTGTCCCTGTGTGTCATGTCATGGGGTGTGAGTGGCTTTACTCAGTCTGCCGTCCTCGTCTCCCTCCCTCGTCCCATGACTCTCACACCTGCAAGGAGACATGAAACAGCTCGTTTATTAGGCTCCCTGCTGACTGGGATCACACCTTGAGTGAAGTTGAGACCTGACAGATGATTAATTGACTGTTCACACGTCCAGTTAAAGCTTGCTCTCGTGTATTTTGCTCCAGGAAGTAGTGCTGCTGTTAGCACGTCTCCTTTGGAGCCCCCACCACACACACGCACACACACACCTTCCTGCCTGTTTACACATGCGCTCAAACACCTTAAGGCAGTCTGAAACAGCAGCAATATCCTCCCATAAACTTAGAATTACAAACTTAATCTGACTGATCCACTAGCAAATGAAGCATCTGGTTGGAAATCAGTCAGTGATTTCATACAATGTTGTACTAACACTGACACTATTGTAATCAGGGACACTTCAAGTATATTACCAGTTTTCTTCATTAAATAGAAGCTGCCTTGTGTATGACTTGTCAGTATTTTTGCTCAGTGTTTGGATTTCTTCTCCTCAGTTCTGGCTACGTTTGAAGCTAGTGTTGTGACTCTTTCTCTGTTATTTTGTTCAGTTCCATGAAATTTGAAGTCAGGAGCCAAAGCAGAGAAAAACAAGTTTTTAAACCATTAAATATAAACTAGTAATAAAATATAGTAATGTCCTAAACCTGTTCCCCAGATTTCCATGAATCTGTCTGTTGTTCCCAGATTATATTGTTAAAAAGAAAAATGGCTTGGTCTGTGTTCAGGCTACACGTGTCTTCATGCTCTGGGCATGGGGAATAAAAAGCTGCTTACACATTCTGATGGCTTGACTCATCAGAGTCAGTGCCTCCTCCTCACTTTCCATCCGGCTATGTTTTATTCATTCAGTTACAGAAGGAGGAAATAAAAATAAGCGTATGATACAACAAATTCAATATATTAGCAAATATATACATTAAATACTTCCCCAGTGATGTGAGCTTTAGTACATTATTCACAGTTTTACTGAACTTTAGGTTGCACGTCCATGACCTTATCACCGGTTCACTGGTGATCTATGTAACGAGATGATCAATGTTTTCAATATTATGGCCGATCAGTGTGTATATATATGGGTTCTACAAATTAATGTGAACACTGATGAAATATGTAACTATATATCTATTTATTAATAAGGTGTTGGACCACTATTTGCATTTAATACAGCTTCCAAACGTCTTCAAATAGATTCATACAACTTCTGACTATCTTCTTGAGGAATTATTTACCATTCATCTAGCAGAATATCTTCTAGAATATCTTGCTGGCAGTAACACAACCATGTAGACTAATGAAGAGACCAGCAGAATACTGAGATCTGGCCATCCAAATCTTTACAGATCCACCCCTATGACTGACAGTTGGAACCGGACAGTCCCAGTTATATACAGCCTTGGGGGGTTCTTCATACATAAACATGACCTGCTGTTGTAAATAACATAAATGATGATTCATCAGACCGTATCACTCATTTCCATTCTTCAGCTGTCCAAGCTGGAGTCTGTTGCTCTTGAAACACCAAACATTTGGGCTGTAAAAGTCTGACAAGTCACCCATTTCAACAATGTATTTAACTGCTGAGCACAACTTGTTTTATACAGGCATGCAACCTTGACAATATATAACAACGAAAAAGAAATAAATTCTAGTCACCACGTCTGTTTTTTCACAGTAGCCGACACAAATAATATTAACCCCTAGAACAATGGGTATTCACATCATTTTGTAAAAACCCTCTAGATATAGATATATAGATACTGTCATTTTCAGTTTACTAACACATTACTCCAAAGACTTATATTTCTGAGTCTTTTAAAAAGGGCATTATAGATAACAAACAAACACAAGGCCAGTCCAATCTGACTCCAGCCATATTGGTCAAAGAGCACAAACCAAGTGACCATTTAAAGCAAGAACGAGCACAGACTGGCTGATTACCTATCAAGCGTGCTACTCAAGCTGATTGGGCCTTGAGTAAAGTGTCTCTCGAGTGCTGACAGCTCTGATAAAGCATCAGTCCAACACATGGAAAACACACAGTAAGTCTAGAATAGCAAGGTCATAAATTTCCAAATAGATAAGTGTTTCTTCCTGATTTTATTTCTACCCGATACAGCCATACAGGTTTATCTTTCCCTGAGACGGATTAACTTGTGTAAAAAAAACAACTGGGGATATTATTTGGAATAAAGCGAGTTTGTAGTAGTATTTGTCTAAAGCTGGTCATGATGGCTTTGACCACAGTTGCTATCATGGCCATCTAAATGCCATGAACAGTTTTGAACTCAGTGAACAGTTCAACAAAATAGACTTCATGTTAAAAAATTTAGAATGAATTTGCTAATTACACAAATAAATGATTTGAGCATATAATACACAGTCATAGAAGAGTTTATAATCACAGTCTGAGTCCCTTCTGTGTCTGCTTCCTCTTAAGGTTTCTTCTTTATCTCGTCTCAGGGAAATTTTTCCCTCCCCTTTGCCTAAAAAAGTCTTTTTCCTGGATGATCACTTTCAGGTAAGGGTGATTAATGGAAATAAAGCACAGTAGCATGAGTTGACCTAAGGAACCTGCACTTTGTCATGAAACTAGCAGTGAAAAGAGAGAAGTGACATTTAAAGTGGCCCTGCACCCAGGATTTCCCCTTACTCAGTGGGTAATTCCTTAGTCTATGTTGCAGAAGTCATCTGCGTGTTTAAATGAAAAGCAGTAAAAGTCCTGGTGTGAAATGTTATCTCTATTTACTCACTGTCTATTATATATATATATAAAAATATATATATATATATATATATATATATATATATATATATATATATATATAAAAATATAACAAAAATTAAAAGGAGTAAATGAATAACATCTGTACATGATTTGTACAACCTTTATGCCACTCTTGTTCATTTTTTGAACATCTATAGCATGTATACTGTATGATATCTACCTCAAGTTAACTATCCTGACGTTCCCAATGTTCCAATATACCCGAATTCCCCTTATGCTAGAGACAGCAAAGAATCTCATACCCAGGATCAGTATTGGTCAATTTTATAACAAAGAATAAAAGATAGAAAGAATCTGATCTTGTAACAAATGAAAAACACTGGAATTGGATTTGGAAAAGATGTCTATAGAGATTCGATTGTATTTATATCGTATTATATGGGGTGTGTGTTAGCCTAGTGGTTAAAGTGTTTGGTTAAACCAATCGGAAAGTTGTGAGTTAAATCCCAGGTCCACAAAGCTGCCACTGTTGAGCCCCTGAGCAAGGCCCTTAACCCTCAGTTGCTCAGTTGTATAAAATGAGATAATGTCAGTCGCTCTGGATAAGGGCGTCTGCCAAATGCTGTAAATGTAAATGTATAGTGTAAATGATTTTTGTGTGAAAGCTGTCTGTTCTTTTTAAAAAACATTTTAAAGCTCTGTACTCGAAGGTTCAGTATCAGTATTGGTAAGGTAAAAGAAAAAGTGCCCTCACACCATCTATACCGTATACATGTACAGTGTTTTTTATAGACTCTCTTAAATAATAACTCTGGAATGAGACAGAGGCTTTGACTTAGACCGTGTACTGTATAGAGATGAATAAAAACACAGTAGAATGCATATTAAACCTAAGTTATTTTTACACCATAAATAAGTTTATGATATGAGAATAAGTATCCTGTTCAATCTTGTGGACCTGAAAGCTATCTTTCTTGTTGTAAAGGGACAGCTGTGGCTTTAGGGACAGATAATTGGGGATGTGGTAGCCTAGTGGTTAAGGTGTTGGATGACTGACTGGAAGGTCATGAGTTCGCATCCCAGGTCCACCAAGCTGCCACTGCTGGGCCCCTGAACAAGGCCCTTAACCCTCAATTGCTGTTGTATAAATTAAAATAAATTTTGTAAGTCAATTCTCATGCTCATTGTCTGGGCTACTGATCAGAAGGTCAAGGATTTAAGTCCTGGCACCACCAAGCTGCCACTTTTGGGCCCCTGAGTGAGGCCCTTAACCCTCTGTACATCTTTAACACAGTTCTGACTCTGCACTCTGACTCTATCTGAGTGGGAGAATATAATACTTTCTAATACATGAAACAAGTAAAATCCATCTTCTTTTCTAGTCGTTCAGCCCTTTCTAACATAGCCTGTGTTTTCCTACGGGTGTGACGCAAACACTCTCCTCCTCCGCGCATGCGTCACAGCGTCGCTAGTCTTTGATTGGTCCGGTCCTGTTGCTGTGTTGTTGTTGTGGGCGGGGCTCTGTCGCCGTATTTAAACCCAGGTGAACCCCCTCTCAGTTCTTCTTCAGTACTTCAGAGAGCTCCGTGGACGTGGAAGTGACGCTCGGTGACCTAGCTCGGTTTCGGAGTAAAAACAACAACAACAAACAACAACAAAATTATTTTCCTGGAAAAATACATGCCCAGCGTAGGCCATAAAAGGAAAAAACAATCAGCTCGAAAAACGGATCGACCGACGAATTGACCTCGTAGCGCGCGCGAGACGCCGTGTGGTGTTCGATTCCCCGATGCATCCTCTCTGCGCACGAGGAACCATGAAGCCCGAGATAACCGCCGCCGTCGGATTCCTGTCCAGATTCCTGCGCGTGAAGGGACACGTAAACGACCGACAACTTCAGACGTTCAGCCAGATACTCCAGGACATGATGGCAGGTAAGACGCTAAGAACGCGACGGTCGACGACTAACATTTAAAAAAAAAAAAATCCTGCTAAAAGGCGATAAAAATAGAAAAAAACTGGCTTGCGCGTACGTGTGCGCGCCTTCCTTCCTCGCTGTGTTTTGTTTGCACGAGACGCACCGTGTCTTTGTGTTCCCGTGGAGCCACATAGACGGAAACGAGCACGTATAAACACACCAGAAACGACCCAAAACTCTGCGTATAACGTCTCTATTTCGGTAGTTTACAAGTTTCCTGTAAGGTTAGGACGGTGTTAAAGAGGTGGTAGAATGTTCTGTTTGCTCTGTTTTGTTTGTTGTGATGAAAAAAAAAAAAACATCTCATGAGAACTGCCTGAAAAGTCAAGAGGATTACGTAATGCTTCAGGAAGCAAACAAACATATGCATGCATAACAATTCTGCATATACACTACGGTGTGTGCATGTATAGACTATATACTATATAGATCTACATGTTGTTGTTTTTACTGAATAAAACACCTTGTTTTTATATAAAACATCCCCATTATGATGCACACGACTACTCTGTTCTTCTGCTTATTATTGTTTTGTTTTATCTCGTCATTTAGGACAGAAATATATCACATTAATATATAATATAATAGTTTTTGTAAAAGAAAAACAAATCTAATTGTATTTGTTTTTGTTAGAAATTGATCCAATGTTTTTTTTTTGTTTTTTTTTCTCCCTCCTCGTGTCTCTTCTTGTACAGTCTGGATTAAACGGAGCTATTCTATTTAGTTTAGTGGTAATGTGCACGTAAATGTAGCTAGAAATGTTTTCGATTGTAGTTTTCTTTACATCGCTGAGCTCCATGCAGCTGTGGTGGTGTTTGTAAACATCTGTTCTTGTCGTTCTGAGACAAAATGGCCGCAGCTGGGGGAGGAGAGGGGCTTGGAGTCTCCAGCTTCACTTCAGGAGTTTTCTGAGCTTTTGCTTTTACTCGGTTTTTAGAGTTTTATTAGAGTTTTTTTTATTTATTTTTTTTAAGAAATGCTCAGTTTAAATACGGGTGTAATGACTTCAGCCTTTTTAAACATTACTGTTTTTGTGTCAGCAATTTCCTCAGATCTCAGGAGCTAGTCGTCCAACACCTGGTTATTTATTCTGATAAAAGTGAACTGTGACCTATTAAAATACCTGACTACATTTGTTACGGTATGCGGTGACTAGATTCATTACAAAAAATGTGCCAGGACTTTTATATAACTTGCTTTACGTGTCCGTAGAAGTCCATAAGGCGGTTCTTGTGTGGATTTTTTTTTTTTTTTTTAATATATAAAATGGATGCCATTTTCCTGATGGCACACATCAAGCGTTATCTGGCGCATGTCTGCAGGTAGCCTTCGTGGCCTGGCCTCTTTTAGGCGTCTCTAAAATGCTGTAATCTTCTGTTCTTTTCCTGAAACCTGATACTGCTTCAGATAGAGAGGTGGAGAGGGCGAGTGTCCTGGTCTGTCCTGATGATAAACTAAGCTTTTGTTGCATGTTGTGAACAAAAATACCGTGCCATGTAGTGATACAATCCGCAAACCGATTTGCAAACCGCCTCCAAATGTATATCGGTCGCATGTTTACACTCGACGCACAGAACAAGCCCAGCCTCTGAGCGCTGTTTGGAGAGCAGCTGGTTGAGCTGAGACGGCGTCTCTTTAAGAGCAGAGCTCCTCCCCTACAGCTGCTCTGCCAGGGCTTGAACCTTTTGCTCTTGTTGTTCAGCTCCATCAATCGAGGACTTTGTGACGCACGGGCCAAGGGGGATTGTGCAATCATATGGCCGCGTCCCGTAGCCTTTGTGAGACGCTTTATGGCCGTTTATCAGTTAGCTAGCAATACTTTTCTCACCATAAATACAAATCTCCCGAGACTTTGGCTTTTTATGGTACTGTATAAACAGTTTTGGACACAAGCTGTAAACACATTTGCAGCAAGGCTGTGTTATACAAAAAAATAATAATCATTAATTTAGGTAACAGACTCCAGGCAAAATAGAAAATGATGCTTTGAACGTGTAAAAATGAACAAAAACAATTTTGTTTAAATTAAGTTTGATGCTACTTTAATTGAATTCCAATAAAATTTCAAACCCAACAAGAATCTCTTAAACTTGTGGGTTACAAAAAACGTAGGTTCAAATTATATGGAAGCAACTGCTTGAATTTAGTTTAAAGAAAAAAGATTCAGAACTGCTTATCATGGCATAATTTTATCTCTCTATTGTAACGTGCATGAATGTGTTGCTATTATACAGATTATTGTTTATAATCTTTAAGGTATATAATGGTTTAAATCGTCTACATTTTGATACTTTTTTATGCATGTTTTTCTTTGTCAGACACTTGTTTAGTTTGTTTCATAATTGTATTTTATAATTGTATTATTAATAATCGTTGCTTGTTTACTCCCAACAGAGCAATACAAGCACCACTGGTTTCCTGATCGGCCATGTAAGGGCTCGGGCTACCGCTGCATTCGCATCAACCACAAGATGGACCCGCTGGTGGGCCAGGCAGGTCAGCGCATCGGCCTCAGCACACAGCAGCTCTACCTTCTGCTTCCCAGCGAGCTCACTCTTTGGGTCGACCCGTTTGAGGTGTCCTACCGCATCGGTGAAGACGGCTCTATTTGCGTTCTTTACGAATCCCAGCCCATCCCCATCCCCAGCGCTAACATGAACGCCAGCGTCAACTCTTCCACTGGAACCAGCAGCTCCGTGTCGTCCATGCTGGAAAGTCACATCAGCTGCAAGGAAGAGCTGCTGGTGCTCGGTCGAACCAGCCCGGCTAAGCCCTACATGATGACCGTGTCCAGCTAAAGGAGCCATGGCCTTCTTTTTTTTTTTTTTTTTTTTTTTTCCTTTCCTTTTTAAATAATGCAAAAAAAGAGAGGAAAAAATCATGAATGAGGAGAGAAAAAAAAAAAAAGCAAAGGATGTAACCTAATGTTCAGGTGATAGAAACCGTGTAGGTGTAATTTCAGTCGTTTTTGGTTGTCTGTTCTTTTTTTTTTTGTGTCTAATCAACCAGAGGCTTAGACCCTGGGGCAGCTATGAAGATGCGAGATATTGCCCCTCTTCCTGGAATAGACTGGTTTTTGTGACTGGACTTGGGGCTTTTTCTCGTGTCTATCAATGGTGACTTTGCACTTTTGCTCTATTTGTTAGTTTACCACACACCATCACCACCACAATCAGCATCACCAACACTGAAAACATGGTAATAAACCAAAACGGTTGCTCTGAAGCCCATGTACCAGCTGCTGCACTGGTGCTGAGGGGCTGCCTCTAAATCTTTTATTTTATTATAATTTTTGCCCTTTTATTTTAAATCCCCTCCCCCCCAGCGCTCCACGAAGAACTGTTTGTTTTAATCTCCATCTCGGCCTCTGGGAAATCCTAGTTTCTTTTTCCCATTTTCTTCAATTCACTGGGAATGCCACCGCTTTTCACTCTGCTGTGACAGAAATGTGAAGGAAATGTGGTCATATGTATAGCTTCTTCCCAAGCTTACATGCTCCACTTTTTTCCTGAAGCAGTGTCCCTTAGAGACACATTTCATTGTGTGGCACCAAAAGAATGCGTAGCATAGTCGTCCCAGTCTCATAGACAAGACGTTTAAGGCACTTTTTTGACATTGTGATGGCAGAAAATCTGACATTTGTATGAAGTGAATTTGCTTCATCACATTTCATCTTAGACTGAGGCTCAGAATAAAAAAAATAAGGGGGGTGACCACAACCTGGTAAAGATCATTTTAAAGATAATTTGAACATGACGGTTCGTTTAGGAATCTGCAACATGTTGGTTTTAGCGTTCCAGTGTATTTCAAACCAAGACCGAGTGGCATGAGCTTAAGTGTAGCTGTGACCATTCTGAGCAGGGAGAGTGTTAATGAGCCTGCACTGGTTGTCTGGACGTGGAGTGTGTGTGTGTGTGTGTGTGTGTTTAAGCTTAAGATAACGATCACGTTTGTTTTAATGCCTAAACCACCCCGAACCGGATCGGCTAGTATATTCTTGTGCCTTTCCGAAGCGGGAGCAGGTTTTTCTCCACCATTTCCTCGTACCGCACCAGGCTCAGCATGTAGGTGTCTCTGCCAAGGACTACTGGGCCTGCTGTCACACAAAGAGCTGGATCCCACTTATCATATATCTCCCTCCTCAGGCTGGGTGGATGTGGTAGGATGGGTCGAGGCAGGCGGGGGTTCACACACACACCAGACCAGGGCAGCTAAAAACCCTTCCCCCTGATCTACCCCCACCCTATCTCCACATACTCACTGAATAGCCTGAATACACACTGCACTCCAGACCCACTGAGCCTTAGTGTGCGAGAGTGAAGCTGGCTTTGGCTCAAGGTGCTGCTGATGGATTCATGATGAACCTGTTTACAAGAGATCAGTGTAAGGAAGGTGTGTGTGTTGTGATGTACCATTCTCTCGCACACAGTCTTCAGCGTTAATTCTTTTCAAACCCCAGGTTAGTCAAAGCGTGACCATAAACGAGCATTTCACCACACTTTACTTCAAACTAAAATGTTTTTAGGACCTGTAATTTTAGAACAGCTAGCCCTCCTTTGCCTAAACACAGAGCCCCACGCTGAGCCTTTGAGTTAAGTGGGCTTCAGCAACATCCAAGATCTCACGGAAATAATAAAAGAGCACATAAAATGCACTATGTTAAACAGTGAAGTCACGTGACACTGAGATGTGAAAAGTCTCTAAAGGAATGTATTGCCAAACTCAGGCCTCAGACATTCAGTGAAACGTGTCGAGATGTGCAACATGGAAGGGCCTTTCTTTCAATGGTGTCATTTTATTATTATTCTCGTTATTTTTGTCACTCTTTTCAAGTCAAATTATTGTCACTTTCACACATGGGCTGCTTTGCATATTTGTAACATGTATTGTAGTCGTAACGTGTCATAGAATACAGACCTACCATTACACAATGGGAAGTGCCAATAATTTCTATTTTGAGGTGTTTCAATATGTTCCTTTTGTATTTCATATTTTAACACAGATCGCTCTTTCATAAACGAAGCCATTCGTGTCAGGAGTGTTGGTGAGGACCAAAGTTGTTTTGGTACGTAAATGTTTCCATGCTCTGTGCCAATAGATTTATCCTTTGTTCTTTTTTTTTTTTTTTTTTTCCTTCCCCTTCATGGTGTTTGTTTTTTTCTTTTTCTTTTTTTTTTCTTTAACTTATAAAACAACAAAAAAAAAAACCCTGAGCTACCCAAGATGATCTGAAAAGCTGTCTACATTGTAATCAGTGTATCTTTTTATCATGTTTTTATTTCTTCATTTCTTTTCTTTTTCTTGGGTATGTTTTAATGAACTGCTGTAAATTTGTACAGTTCATGTAAATTGATTGTGAGGAAGTTGTATAGATTTCTATATTTTGAAAAGAAAAGGGTTTTTTCTCCCGTCTGTAATAAAAAGATTTCCTATCTTGGCATCGGTTTTCACAAAAGCCTCCTTTTTGTTCTTCACTCCTCCCTCCGTCCATTGTGCTGGTTCCTCGGTCACGGAATCGGACGGCCGTGCGCTCGAGTTAAACGGGAAACGGGCCATTCTTATAGCAGGAAATGACAGACGGTAGATGTGAAAACCACCAGGGGAAGATGGGCCTGGCCAGAGCAGCTTTGCAGCTGTTGTCCTGCCAAAAAGTGGAACGGGCGTTAAAGCACACATACAGATAACATGCAGTTCAGCCACCTGGCCCTCAATATAATACCTCATCATTATTACAGCTCTTTAATATTGTCGTCTCTTTATATACACTCTCTCTCTCACTCACACTCTCACTCTCACTCACACTCACACACACACACACCCCGTATGGTGAAGTCAGTTATTGGCTCAGAGAGAAGCTGAAAACCATAAAGCTTCTACACATATAAAGCAACAGTATTCTCTACACACTACAAATAACAGCAGCTGGTTGTTATAACCAGAACGGAGGATGTGCGTGTCGGCCGTGTCGCGTCGTGGCATTGCAAAACGCTGACTCCTGTGAACAGTATGTGGCTTGTGTTAACAGAGCTCTGTTTTTATTCCTTCCACTTCCTGAAGACGCTTAGCAGCCGCTCGGTTCACGCGAATGAGAGGAAGAAGGAACAAAACAGGGCTGAACGGTGTCAATCGATTATCTGCGTGTTCGTGCAGGTTTAAAGACGATTGTTCTGAAGGTCGTGAGTTTAAATCTCGGCACTGCAGCGGCTGAGCAAAACTCAGGTGAAGGTTTATGCTGTAGAACAGAGATCAATGTAAAAGGAAGCAGTAGTGAAATAGCTCCTGTGGGTGACTAAACTCTTGGTAAACAGAATCCTGGGTTATTTGATATTTCACACTGTTCACACAACCCGGGATGAACAATGAATCCTGGATCTTAATAATCAGATGTATCACACTGTACATTCCAAACCCTAGATTCATTAACCTCAATCTGATTTGCATATTTGCATATCAACGACCATGATCGGATTAAATAACTGCACATCACGGTCAGCGAGGGAAAACGCCACCGTGTATCACCTCCTTGGCTGTTTTAATGTTTTAAGCCTTCTTAGATGCATGAAGACAAGAAAGACAAAAACACAGAGAAGGAAATTATTTGACATTGATGTTTACATGTCCTGTTGTGCACATCATCCATGAGAGAACTACCGTTTCTAATTCACGTAGGTTTCAGGGGCTGTACAAAGCAGGTGATATGAAGCTGAATTGCTGCTCCATTTCTGATTAGGTTTCTGTTGCTAGTCATAACATGGTTTCACACTGTAAACCTTCATAACTCTGGGTTAAAACCAGTGTTGATCCTGTTGTAGCTCAGTGGTTAAGGTGCTGGATTGCTGATCAGACGGTCATGAGTTTGAATCCCAGGTCCACCAAGCTGCCACTGCTGGGCCCCTGAGCAAGGCCCTTAACCCTAAATTGCTTAGCTGTATAAATGAGATGTAAATAAATGTAAGTCAGTCTGTATTAGGGCATCTGCCAAATGGCATACATGTGAAGATTTTGCTTCTTGAACTGCCGTTGTGTTGGTCAGCTTTCTGCTCAGATTTTCATCAGTGAAAACTTCAGCAGGAAGGAATTAGTGTTAAGTTTGTTAGGAACTTGTGTGAACGCTGACCTGTTAGTTCCTTAGGAGTTCTTGGTTGCACAATTCACTATAAACTAGAAAGGCTAGAAAGAACGTTATATACCTTTACATTATTTACTGTCCAGTGTCACACAAATGAGGATGAGTTCACTTCTGTGTCTGGTTCCTCTCAAGGTTTTCTCCTTATATCATCTCAGGGAGTTTTTTCTCACCACCATCGTCTCAGGCTTGATCATTAGGGATAGATGGTGGAGATAAATAGTCATTTAATTTTAAACTTTACAATTTTATTCTATGTTTCTGTGTTTTTGTAAAGCTTCTTTGAGACAATGTGAATTGTTAAAAGCGCTAAACAAATGAATTGAGTTGAATTCTATGGTACAAGTGTGAAACGCTCCTCTACCTGGAATTAAGCACAGTGCGAAAGCTCTGAGGTGGTTTAAATATTACATTTGTAATCCAAAACACAGCTTCAGACCTAAACAGCAGTAAATAACTAATATGATGAAACTGCTCAGTAACATAATTCAGTTAGTTTATTGTTGCTGTGAAATGAAACATGCAAACGTGCAGAAAAAAAGCCACAACAGGTTTCTTTGGCGTGTTTGTTGTCCTTGAGCAGGTCTCTCACGTGGGTCATGCATGTGCACCTTTACTGCAAGAAGGCAGAGATGAGAGGCGAGAACCTCTCCTACCTTCTGCTCCAGGGCAGAATGCAGTCACACCAGCTGTTTCTCACCTGTAACGACATCGAGGTTGCGGGAAAGACGTATTCTTTTCAAAAGGTTTACGTCAGAGCTGTAAAGGAGACGGGGTGTAATTAAAAGACGTAAACTACAGAGCGGGGGAATTCTAATCAAATAAGGACCAACTCAGAGCATCGACTACCAATGGGAGTAAACACAGTAGAGTGCATGTGATCCATGACAAAGGGCATCATATGTAATTATGATGCAGATAAACACTGGTGGATTTTATTCACAAACACCAAATCTCCCTCAGAATGGTTCATTTTTGCTGCAAGAAAGCTGATTTCCATATGACATCTTACTATGGCAACCAGTAGTCATGACACTCATGTTACGAATGGTTTAATTTCACAATCCGGAGCGCGTTATTTCTTCTTTTATGTGTCCTATGTGTCCTATGTGTCCTATGAGAGCAGGATATCATACATGCAGGATGAAATTAACGTAGAAGATTTTAGAGCCGATGTTTAGTTTCAGGATTGTGTGATATTTACATCGGTTACAGAAGACAGGAAAAACATGAAGTTGGCAATTGTGGTACTTTCTTTGGGACTCTTATGAAGAACTAGGGTTAGGGACTTGCATAGAAACTAAGGGAAAAAAAACCAAAACACTTTCTTTCTGAAGGCTGGAGGCTTCTTGTGGTAATTCAAAAAAATTCCACTCATAATGACAACAGCAGAAATCTTTTACACAGCTTCTCTCTTTACCCCGGGTTGGATTGACATGTGAGCCAGCTGATCTCAGCTTTACATGGATAAAGAGATTTACAGTGAGTCAAACACACCTCTGAATTCTCTACCTCTCACGTCTCTAGAGCTGTGTAACAGGTACAGTTTAGAATGGCTCAAAAAACAGAGAAAAAAACACGTGGTGAATTTAAAGCCCACTGCTTGTAAACAAGAAGAGTCACACATCAGTGTTTCTGAGAACTGAGAGAAGTCAGCACTACAGCTGTTTCCTGTTTTCTGCTGAAGAGAACACCGCAAACTGAGAAACACACACACACACACACACACACATAGCTAAAGAGAAAGAGAGAGTAGTGCTGTCTTCCTGTCCTCCTTAAAATCTTTTAAAGTCTCTCTCTCTCTCTCTCTCTCTCTCGCTCTCTCTCTCTCTCTCTCTCTCACACACACACACACACACACACACACACACACAATCACATCCTTCATATCAGTATTAGTAAAAACCTACTCAAATCTACACCCTTCTAATAACACACCTATGAGTCACACCACCACACACACTCCCACCTGCTAATTTGTTTTTCTGTGATATTTTATAGCAGCATCTATTTGTGTAAGACACACACACACACACACACACACACACACACACACACACACACACACAAATAAAGCTAGACTCAGTTTTGCAGAACAAGAACAGCAGTCAATATTTACACTCTGTTCCTTGTGCTGTAGCTTGAGCCCACAAAGTAAAGCAGGCTCTCATCAATCCTGCTGTAAACCACACAACAAAGTGTTTGACGTGTGACTCAGACAACATGCTCTTTAGCTGCACCTTTACTTTATTTCTTTACACAGTAACGACAGTGTTACAACTTGCGTAGAAGATCAGCAGCTGGTGTAGAGAAGAAAAAACATCATCAGTGATCTGACAGCTCTGTAAATAAAATGACATTAAATTAAAATGTCTGTGTGAATAAAGTCCAAACGGACAAAAGTCGATCGACTTTTGTCCGTTTGAACTTTATTCACACAGACATTTTAGTTTGAATTTTAAGCCTTAATTTATAGAAAGAAACAAAATAAAGTAAAATTTGACAATAGAATTAGAAAGGATCTTAGGGAATTTTAAGATAAATTTGAATAAATTAAATAAATTTCAACACTTTAGGTAAAGCAAAGGCAAATTAAGGAATCAAGTCACTTCCCTGCTTTAGTCCAACAGCAAAAAGTAAATGAAACATTTTTTTTGAAATCACACTTTGGACACTGGCTAAGTATGAACAATTATGTCAGAAAATTAGTGTTTAAATCACAAGGCAGTGCACAGGATTTCATCTGAGACCAAACACAGCCCATGTATAAGAGGCTGTGGTGGCTCTTGAGCTGATCGGCAGGTAAACAGGTACACAGTCACTCGGTCCTTTTAGGGTAAATAGATCTAGTAGCTGCCACTCCTGCTTATCTCTTTGCCTTTCCTACAACTGAGGACACATGTAATGACTTTCTATGAGAGCTGTACTCATGTTCAACACGTATGAATAGAAGACAGATTTGGCAGACTGTGTGTTGTGATGATGTCACACGACGCGTCTCGGGCCGAATCTGCAGAAAATCTGCAGAAAATCAAGCAA